>NW_026125151.1:0-142555 GCF_943737965.1 Phodopus roborovskii | reverse complement strand
CCAACTCACAGAGATCAGTCTGCCTCTGGCCTCTGAGTGTTGGAATTACAGGTGTGCACCACTAAGGCTAGCCCAAACATCACCCCTGCCTTCTCAGTGATGAAATCACAGGCACACTGGGACTCGAATTCCCTATTTAAGCCTTTTGCATTGTGAGATTCGTGTGAGAGGGAAAGGTTCTGCCCAGTTGCCTGAACCTGTCTAAGTGTGAATTAAACTCTGAGTCCTTCTACCTGCCCTCTAGAGTGGTTCTGTTATAGGTACAAGAGAACTGGGAATTTTCTCACATTTTTTCCACCTCATCATAATGATCTTATATTTTGATGTTTTCAAATAATGAGAATCTAATCTTCTGGATCTACCTCAAACTCCACATAATGATTCTTCCTGAATTTTGCCTCTTCTGAACAATACTTAATCATTTTTATTCTTTGATATAATAATTAAAGGGTATCATTTCCTTTTCACCCCCTCCTCCAAGTCCTCTCATATTCCCCTCCTTGCTCTCTTCAATTTCATGGTCTCTTTTTTCATTAACTGCTATATACATACATGTATATTTATATATATTCCTAAATACATACATACAACCTAATTCAGTCTGTTAATAACTCGGGCTTTTTATTGTACTTCATTATTACACTTAGTCCTGTGGGTTTATTGTTATTGCTGCTGCTATTCTAACAAGTGATGTGGCTAGCCTAAACAGTGTATTACATCCTTTCTCTAAGTATTTATACACTTTTACATTCCTCTGGCATCCTGTTTTCATAGGCTCATATTTCAAACCTTTTTTGTTATTATATCTCTTGTACTGACCTGTGATTAACGATCTTTTGGTGTTACTATTTTAAATGTTTGGGGAACCATAATGAATTATCTAAGATGACAACTAAAATTCACAAATGTATGTTCTGAATATTTCACTGACCAGCCATTCCCACATTTCTCCCTCTCCTCAAGTCCCTAAAACATATTATAAATGGAACAATTAATAATAGTCTCTAACCATTCAAGTAAAAGAGTCAATTGTCTATCACTTTTAAATCAAAAGCTAGAAATTACTAAGCTTAGTGAGGAAAACCTTTCAAAAAGCTGAGACAGAGTAGAAATTAGGCCTCCTGTGTTAACAGAAGCCATACTGTGAATGGAAAGTTCTTAAAGGCACTAAAATGCTGCCTAGTGACCAAATAGTCAAATGAGCTGGCATGTAATTCAGTGGTAGAAAGCTTGCATGTATAAGGCCATTGGGAGTACATCGACTACAGCCTGTAGCCATTCTAATAAATCCCTTTAATATATTAAACACACATTAAGTTATATTATATATAAGGTGTGTGTGTCCATTCTATCAGTCTGTTTTTTTTGAAAAACCTTGAATACAGTGATTGACAGGGGAGGGCCTAGCCCAAGTGGGTGGTGCCGTCCCTAGGCGGGTGGTCCAGGTTAAAGAAAGCAGACTGAGTAAAGCCAGAAGGAGTAAGCATTAAGTATCTCCCTCCATTCATCAGCTTCTACCTCCAGACTCCTGTCCTGACTGCCTTCTTCGGTGATGAACTACAGATGGGGGAAGGCCAAGCATAAACCAAATAAACACTTTCCTAACTTGCTTTTTTGAACATAGTGTTTCATCATTGCAATGATAACTGTAATTAGGATAGGCCTGAGGAGGCTGAAAAGGGTGTCCCTGCAATTGGAGTTACAGGTGGCTGAACCACCTAATGTGGGTCTAAGAACAGCAATCCTTAACATCTGAGTTATCTCTCCAACCTCAGGATTTAATACACATTAAACATACCAAATCTCAGATTATTCTTGCTAAGCTACAAAGTTTACTAGACAAATATTATGTAATTAATATAAGAAAGTTATCTGCAATCAATAAAACCACTATTTTTAGTTTCAAGACAAAAACAGTCATCACAGCCAGATATGATACACCTGTAATACACTAGAATTACACCTGTAATTCTAGTACTTGGGAGGTAGAGTCAAGAGAATCAGAAGCTCAAGATCATCCTCAGCTGTGTGTCACATTTGCAGACAGCCAGGGCTATAGTCAGACCCTGTCTCAAAAACAAAGGGAAAAAAAAACCTGAAGACATTAACTGGATTGCTACAACATCAGAACAAAAGAGATGAGTTTTGATTCTTATGAATGAGTAAAGAAACTGTTTGGGGAATCCTTAAATTTTTTTTCCATTCACTAATGTACCATGGGTATGTGGAGGTCAGAGGACAATTTGTGGGACTCGTTTCTCCTTCCACCGTCACCACAGGCAGGTTTGATAATAAGTGCCTTTACCCTGTGAGCCATCTCACCAGCCCTATTAATCTTTTAGAGACAGAGTTTCCAATTTGCCTCCACCTCATGCGATGTCTGATAATTCTGAGGTCAGAAGACATTATCCAATCCCCTGTAACTGGACTTTCAGACTGTTGTGACATGTGGGTGCTGGAAGCTGAACCTAGGGTCCTATGGAAAAACAGCAAGTGCTCTTAACCCTGGAGCTATCTCTCCCAGCCCCAAGAGTTTGGGGGTTTTTAAAGATTATTTTCATGTGTATGTGACTAATTTATGAACCACATACATGCAGGGGCTCTGGAAGCCAGAAGCCAGTGTCAGATACCCTTGAACTTAATTATAGGTGATTGTGAGCTGACACATAGGTACTGGCAACCTAATCTGGATCCCCACAAGAGCAGTTAAGTGGTCTTAATTACTGAGCTACCTTTCCAGTCTCTATTGAGAGCTCTTTAAATGATGCAGTCAGGGTGGGGAGATGACTACAGAGGTTAAGAGCACTGGTTGCTCTTTCAAAGGACCCAGGTTCAATTCCCAGTACCCATATGGCAGTTCACAACTGTCTGTAACTCCAGTTTCCCAGGGGAGCCACCACTCTACAGATAAACATGCAGGGAAAACACCAATACACATTTAAAAAAAAAAAAGATGCAGCAGGAAAAAACAATGAGTAGGTCATTTAGGGGGTATTTAGGTTAATTTTATTCAGGTAGTAATTTAGGTTAAGAATGAATAGGTTATTTAGATAGTATTTACATAATAATTTAGGGTATATAAATGACAAATTTAGTACGGAAATCAAGTGGAGTTTTTTTTTTAAGGCAGTAACATAATGACCTAATACTATATTTTATGTGAGACTTTTTCTAAAGCACGTTTTTAGAAAAAAAATTGAGGGGTCACCAAGTACATAATATAACTCCATACAAAATTATTTCATTGTTTCCAACTTGGGAGAAGATGGAATAAACATGTACCAATCTTCCTCTTCCCCATTGAATGAAAGCATAGCCTGGCTCTGCTATCTGGTCTGTGATATGGGACCAGCAGAAGGAACAGAGAGCACCACTTGCTGACTGCTCTCCCCTCCAGTATCCCCATCCCAAAAACCCCAAAGTGAGCACCATAATGCTGAAATCAGTCTAAGACAGCAGTTTCCAACCTTTCACAGGGGTCACTTGAGACCATCAGAAAACACAAATATTTACATTACGATTCATGACAGTAGCAAAATTACAATAACTAAGTTTTATGGTTAGGTTAGGGCTTATCACAACATGAAGAACTGTATTAAAGGGTCACAACATTAAGAAGGTTGAGAATCTCTAGTCCAACAGACTATCTCCAGTTCTAGCTCAGGAGTAAATAAAAAAAAAAAAAAAAAGCACTCCTTAGATGTGGGGGTAAGTTCCTTCTTGTTTGAATAGGAATAGTGTCTCCAAGAAACTGAGTGGTTTAGTGGTCCCAGTTGTTATCTAACACTGTCACTGAGGGCACAAAGCAATAAAGCCACCTAATCCAGACTAAAACCTCCAGAACCCCCAGATGATGATTATGCACACCTTTGATCCTAGCACTAACAAGACCAGCACATGGGAGGCAGGTGGATCTCTGCTCAGTTCGAGGCCAGCTTGGTCTATAGAGCAAGTTTCAGAACAGTCAGGGAATGTTACACAGAGAAACCCTGTCTCTAGGAAAAAAAATAAAGACAGACCTCCAGAACCATGACCTGAATAAACGTTTCTTGAGACAGGCTGTCTACAGTTTAGACTCTAAAGTATTCCATTGTAGTAATGATGACTAATAGAAAATCTAAAGGAAAGGACACATGACCTATACAGCTCAATTAACGACTTCTCTCTCATCAAAAACCATAGAAGAGGAACAGAAAGATAGCTCATCCACCTGACAAATGAGTTTGAGCTCTAGGATCAACAAGTTGGAAAGAATCAAAAAAATCCCCTTCAAGGCTGTCCTCTGACATCCACACGTGTATATGTCCACATATCTCCAATAAATGGACTTAAAAATGAAAGGAGTACTACGAGAACTGTCAATCCAGAACTGTTAATCATCTAAATGCCCTGAACAAATAAAGGTATTTTCAAATGAAAGAAAACTAAAGGCTGAGGGCCACAGAATTTGCTGGTATATGCAAGGTTCTGAACTCCCAGCACCAAAAGGAAAACAACCAACCAAGCAAAAGAAAAACCCCTAGAAGTATCAGAAATATAAGACAGAGTGGTGAGAAAACCTTTAATCCAAAACTTGGAAGGCAGAACAGCCTAGTCCACACAGACCACCAGCAAGAGCTACACAGTGAGACCGTGTCTCAATAAGATAAAAGTAACACTGAAGCTGGATATGGTAGCTTCATGTCTCTAATTCCAGCACTTGGGAAGTCAAAATAAGAGTGTCACAACATCAAGGCCAGACTAGGCTACAGAATGAAATGAACTGTCTCAACAAGCCAAAATAAAACAAGCATTGTATCAGTGAAATGGCTCATCAAGTAAAGATGATGACTTCACAAATCTATACCCTGAGTTCAATTCCTGAAACCAAAATAAGATAGGAGGGAAGAATCAACTATATACATGTGTCCTCGGACCTCCAAACATGCGCTACGCAGCCTACGTGTGCCTTCATATACACAGATATAAACACACAAGTAAAATTATAATGTTTAAAAAAAGTGGGCTAGGGATATATAGTAGAGAAATTGCCTAGCACCTCTGTGGTCTTAAATTCAATCTTCAGTGCTACCAAAAGAAAATATCCCTGCCTCAATTGTATGTCATAATTATATAAATCAACAGGAGAGAAAGGGGTCCATATAAGACTAAAGAGTCTTTCAACTGTAATAAAACACTTTTCTACTTAAGTAGACCATGACTTTAGTATTTTCTGTAATCACCAAAAAAATCAGAGATACAGTCAAAATTATAATTAAAAAATAATGCTTAACTGTTCAAAAAACCTTCAAAGGGAAGAAAAGATTAACTGAACAAAAAAGATAAACACAACATGCATTTATGAAGTCCTGCCCAAGTTTAAAACCTAGAACCACATGAACCAGACATATTGTTGCATACCTCTAAGGCCAGTACTAGGCAAGTGGAGGACAAGTCATCCTTAGCTATATTTCAAGTTTGAGATCACCCTGGCAAATATGAGAGCCTATCTCAAAAAAGGGCCCCTAGTCCCCAACTCCAGCCCCATTGGAGAGTAGGCTCAGTGGCTAAGAGCACTTGCTGCTCTTGCAAGGAAATGGATTCAATTCCCCAGTACCCACAAGGTGTCTGTCAAGTGCTGTAACTACCCATTTCCAGGGAATCCAATGTCCTCCTTGACCTCTGCAGGCTCCCTACACCATGCACCTGGCGCAATCATACATTCTCAGGCACACAAAAATACTTACACACAAACTGCAAAGTTTAAAAAAAAAACTGAAAACAAGAAATAAAAACTAACCTCAGTCCCTCAGTCTACATATCTGCAAATAATTGTATTAATCTTAACAAAACATAATATAGAAATAGATGGAAAAAATGAAAAGATATGACCCAGTTCTTTGTTGGCTATAGGGAAATTTACTTCAAATATAAGTAGGTTAGCTGGGAATAACTCAGTGGTAGAGTGCTTACTTAGCATGTGTGAGCTCCTGAGTTTCATCTCCAGCACAGTGAACCTCCTCAAACCCCAAATGATAGTACAATAAAAATGTTATTTAACCCATACCTAATCTTACCTACTATTTTGTACCAATTTCCTTTGGGTGTTGTTGTTGGTTTTGTGACTTTACAACTTTTTCTATTTTTTAGTAGCACCTCCTTTCTTTTTATTGTAGTGCTGGAGAATCAAATCTAGCTCCTCAGGCATACTACCCAAGCACTCTACCACTGAGCCACACCTCCTGCCACTGTATAACCCAATTTCTGCCATTCTTTTATTCACTGTTTTTATTAATTAAGAATTTCATACAATATGTTTTGATTTTATTTACCCTAACTCTTGCCCTAAAGTCTTCCCAGGTATACCCTACCTCCCTATACCCCCAACGTCATGGCCTCTTTTTAATTTAATAACCCATCAATCCCAATTTGTACGTCCATATACTTCTTGGTGTCGGACCATTCACCGGATCATGGCTGAACTACCAGGAACCATATCCTTAAAGAAAACTAACTTTTCTTCCCGAGAAGCCATCAATTATCAATAACAGTTAAGTTAGGGGTAGGATGCTCATGAACCTCTTCCTATTCCATGTTAGAGTACTGACTGGCTTGATCTTGTGCTAGGCAATCACAACACAATTAACCCATTAATTTGACCTTTAACAATTAGCCACAAATATTATTTTTTCACCAAACTCCCTGATTCTATTCAATACAAAGAACCACCATTTTTTCCACTGGGGTTAGGGAAGATTAAACCTAACACCGTATTCTAAGTGACTCTCAACACAATGTCTAAGAATCTCCCTTGTATGCTATCACACACAACATGCCATGGAAACCCCTCCTCGGGAATCAATGCTATAGTGAGCTATGTGATAGTAGTCAGCCCTAAAGGAAAGCACCTCAGTTTTCACATGTACTGGAGTGTGTGAGTTATGAACCAAAATCATTAGAAAAAGATATAAATCTCAAAAGCACATTATTAAAAGTTTAGCCACCAAATGAGCATTTTATTTCTATTTAGTTATTATAATTTGTCACTCAATATTAATTTTATTATACACTCGACCTTCTTAACATACTAAAATAAATCAATATTCCATTAACCCAGTGGTTTATACCCACCCCCACCCACACACACACACACACAAACTAGGAATATCCAACTATACCAAAGATATAAAACGCTTGTTATGAAGGTTGTAAAAGAAATTGTTATTACCTGCTGAACAGCAAGTGTACTGTCCATTTCATCAAATGATTCATCAGGCCAATTATAGAAATCCTATAAAAGTAAAACTCATGGTTAAAACATATACAAAGTTACAAGGAGAATATTATAATGGTACTACAAACATCAATTCTTAATAAAAACCAAAGCTCACACTTTACAATGTTGTTACTAACAAAATAAAACAATCTTAGCTAATATCCTTAAATGGACACAAAAATTATATACCTGAACTACACTATATATATATATATATATATATATATATATATATATATATATTTTTTTTTTTTTTTTTTTTTTTTTTTAACCATAAATCCCTTAAATACATTTCTCATTCCTCTTTCATGGATTACTTAACTGGAAAGGAAAGTTCATCACTTTTTGTTTACAATTGTGAGGTTATAATCCTAAAAGTTGAACTGGGAAGATATCCCCAAACATAAAAAACTAAGTCAAATTTTTGAATAGGTAGCATTATTAGTAAGCAATTTATAACTCCATGGAATTATTTTACCATGGAGTTATAAGTTATTATTCCAATTACAAGTAAAGGTTTAAATTTCTAAATAGAAATATGACTCCATTCCAAAAGAATTTACACAGGGGCTGGAGAGAGGCTCAATAGTTAGAAGAAATGGCTCATCTTCCAGAGGTCCTAGGTTCTATTCCCAGCACCCACATGGCACCTCACAACTGTCTAGTCCCAGGGAACCCAGGGCCCACCTCTGGCCTCTGTGAGCACTGCATGTATGTGGTGCAAGCTGCTGCCCAAACACACACAAAAAAATAGTTAATTAAAATTTTTAAATGTTGGGGGCTGGAGAGATGGCTCGGTGGTTAAGAGCACTGGCTGATCTTCCAAAGGTCCTAAGTTCAATTCCCAGCAATCATGTGGTGGCTCACAACCATCTGTAACAAGATCTGGTGCCCTCTTCTGGTGTGGATGATAACAAAGCACTCATACACATAAAACAAATAAATAAATAATGTTAAATAAATGTTAAAAATAAAAGAAAGCTAGATGGATCCTCCTCTCTCTGTCTACCCCTCCTCAAAAAAAAAAATGTTTTTTAATGTTTTTATTCAGAGATGAATGAAATGGAACAGTAGGCATGTACAAAGCCCTGGATTTATCACCAACACAGAGGGAGTCACCCAAATGTTTACTTACATATCTCACATAGCTTCCTTTTTCAGTACTAGAGAATGAACATATGCTAGGAAAATACAGCCACTGAGCTGTATTTCCAGCCTTTTTTATACTTTTCATTTTCATTAAATGTTACAGACTGACCTTGAACTTGCAATCTCCTACCTCAGACTCCCACGTAGCTGGGATTACAGGCCTATGCCCAGACAAGGTTCCTATGCAATAAGCAGCACAATTCCTGGCATAGAGCTGATCCTCAACAAATATCTCTAGGCTAAAATGGGGGTGAGGGTGTTATTAAGCAATGACCTTTACTAACCAAAAAGTGAGCTGAGGTTGAGGAAAAAGAACTCTAAGACTGCAGAGTATAACACCATGTGATTAAAGTTTAAGAAAATGAAAAGTGGCTGGGTAGCTCATATCTATAATCCCAGGACAGGAGAATCACTGTTTAAGTTCAAAGCCAGCCAGGGCTACAAAGTGAATTCCAGTCCAGTCAGGGCTACAGTGTGAAACCCTGTTTCAATTCCCTCCCTTCTTACCCGCCCCAAAAAAGGAAGAAAGAAGGATGGAGAAATGTCTTAGTGGTTAAGAGTATTGGCTGCTCTTTCAGAGGACCCAGGTCAGATCCCCAGCAACCACATAGTGGCTCACTGACTGTAATTCCAATTCCAGGGGAATCTGATGTCCTCTTCTGGCCTCCTTGTGCAATTACAGGCATGTGGTGCACAGGCAAAACACTCATACATAAAATAATTAATTTTTTAAAAATTAAGGAAAGACTGCTTGGTAGTGGCACACACCTTTAATCCCAGCACTTGGCAGGCAGAGACAGATGGATCTCTGTAAGTTTGAGCCATAAATGGACATCTATTCATATCACCTACCAATACTGAGAAAACATCTATGGAAGAAGGAGCAAAAAGAATCTAAGATCTGGCCAAGTGGTGGTGGCACACACCTTTAATCCTAGCACTTGGAAGGCAGAGGCAGGAGGTCTCTGAGTTCTAGGACTTAAGAACTGGAGGATGGAGTGGACTATCATGAGACACTATCCTGGGCATGACATGGCCACTTCTCTCTTAAAACTCAAAGCACACTGGGTCTGCCAAGGAAGGCTCAAAAGATTCTTCTTTGACCAGGTGCCAAGTATCTATAGTTAGGGGTGAAAAGACATTATTATCTTCAGTAGTATAACAACTATTAAGGTGCCCACAACCAGTAAACAGCCCTAATGAAATTAGTCGATTACACACCACAAAAGAATAAGAGTGAAAAATTAAAAGATATGAAAGTACAAGAGGAACTACTTGGGAATTAGAGTGGATCAGCAGGAAAGGGAGAGGAACAGGAGGTAATGGAGGGTGAATAGGAAAATACATTAAATATGTATGAAAGTGTCATAATGAAACCCATTATTATATACAATTAATATTTTACTAATAAAAATTTAAGAGCTTGGGAGATGGCTCACGTGATAAATCACATGAAATTGTGATGGTGTGAGTTCAGATCCCCAGCACCCATGTAATAAAAGCTGGGCACCCTGCTTATACTGTGTATGTACTGAGGAGGCAGAACCATAAAGATCCCTGGAGATTGCTGGACAGCCATTCTAGCAAAATCTGTGAGCTCCAGGTTTAATGTTTCAAAAAATAAGGGGGAAAGTGATGGAAGGCCACAACCAAAGTTAGCCCTCTAGCATGTCCATACACACTTAAATCTTAAAATAACTTGAAGCAAATTAAGAATGTTAACGTACGTTAGTTGGTTAATTTTTAAAGACAGGGTTTCTTTGTAGCTTTGGAACACTGTCCTGGAACTCTCTCTCTGTAAACCAGGCTGCCTCAAACTCAAGAGATCCTCCTGCCTCTGCCCCTCCCTAACTGCTGGGATTAAAAGTGTATGCCACCACAGCCTGGTTGTTAACATAATTTAAATCGAATAAAATCATCTAAAAATGTTAAGGATTCTAGGAGCTGGAGAGGTTCATTAGTTAAGGGCACACAATGCTCTTACAGAGAACTGGGTTTCAGTTCCTGGCACCCCTATCAGGTGACTTGCAACTGCCTATAACAACAATTCCAAGGGATCAAACATCCTCTCTAGCTTCCATGGATACCTGCATTCATGTGGCATACAAAAACTCTCTCTCTCTCTCTCTCTCTCTCTCTCTCTCTCTCTCACACACACACACACACACACACACACACACACACACACAAATAATTAAAAGTTAAATATTATAGAAGACTTGAGTTGGAATCCCCAGCACCCACATTAAAGGTGGGGGGCAGGCATGATGGTACTGGAGGGAGGCAGAGACAGGAAGATCTCTCGTGAGTTCAGGGTCAGTCTGAGCTACATAGCAAGTTCTGGGTAAACTAAGACTACACAGAAAGACCCTGTCTCAAAAACACAAAACATTAGGCTTGGTGGTTCACATCTTTAACCCAATACTCAGGAGTCAGAGGCAGCCTGGTCTACACAGTGACCCTGTCAAAGACAGCAACAGAGAAAAACAGAAAGAGAGCACAGAGGATATGGGCTAGCAAGCAAGCCAGCCAGTCACAAATGCACGTAATTCCAGCAGGGGCAGAGGTAGGCAGTTCTGGGAGCTCCCTGGCTAGCCAGTCAGCCTTCTGATGAAACTGACCCTGTCAAAAGCAGTAATACAATGGGAGAGATAGCTTTCTCTGGCCTCCATGAACACCTACAGAGAAGACACCTGCACATACACGCACACAAATTTTAAGAGATTAAAATTATTAGTGGTAAATTAAAATATTAGCAAACCAGGAATTATGTATGATACTCTGTAACCCCTTCATTTTGAAAGCTGAGGTAGGATTATCAAGAGTTCAAGACTTACTGGAACTACATAGTGGTTACCAAGACAACCAGGCTACTATATAAGGCCCTGCCTCAAAACAAAGCCAACAGTGTTCCAAATAGAGGAAGGAAGACAAGGAATTCAAGGTCACCCTTGGCTATACAATGAATTTCAGGTCAGCCTGCACTACATGAGAACCTTAACGGATGGACGGACGGACGGACGGACAGATGGACATATGGACGGACGAGCAAGCATGCATGGTGCATTTTTTATAGATATACATAGACATACAATAGTGGGGAAAGCAGGAGAATCAAGAAAGCAAAATATAGGACAAATTTGTCTCAAAAAGAAAAAGAAAAAGTTAACTCATTACATGTTTTCACATAACTGTGACATTTGTTAGACACTTAGGCAAAAATCTAGCTTAATAAATGTACTCATTTAATTCAGTCAATATACGTTAAAAAACCAGCCATGTATTGTCTACATTCTAGCCTAACCAACTTTTAAAATGTTCTACTGCACATGCCTATGATTTCAGCACTCAGGAAATGGAGGCAGGATGAAAAGTTCAAGGTCATTCTCAGCCACTTAACTCTGTTCAACACAATATGCATCATTTTTGAACAGATCTATTTCCAACAGAAGAAAAATTGTGTGATAAACAGGGGAAGGTTGCTTAAAAGCAGTTTTTTCTCTTAATCCTCTTTTTTTTATTAAGCTCTACTTAACCTTAACTTGCAATAAAGTGGAGAAATACAATTTTTTTTTTCATTTCATAGCAAAAGGACATGAGGCAGTATTTATTCTAAATAACTTTTCAAATTTTAAAATTTTCATTTAAGGATACAGCTGAGAGACAAAGTGCATGCTTAATTTATGACAGTAAAAGTCCTATATTAATCCCAAACACCAACATTATTTTTTTTAAAAAAGGAAGTGATCAATTAAGAATTAGAAAAAAAATGTTGCTTATGTACATACAATAATAGCTATTTGGAAAAAAAGAGAACCTTTAGAAAGTCAAATAGTAAAAAAGTATACATATTATACAAATTTCCAACATAATAAAGGCAAACCTGTCAGTAGAAGGAACTGACAACTCATGATTCCATGACTTTCAAAACAATTCTCTAAAGCTAGGGATGAAGCTCGGGTGGTAGAGAACTTGTCTAGTAGGCTCAAAGACCTGGGTTGACTATTCCTGAACATTTCATAAACCCTGCAAGGTGGTATGTACTGTAATTCCAATCCTGCCTGGAATGGTGGAAACAGGAAGGCCTGAGTCCAGTGTTACCTTCAACTATACCATAAATTTGAGGGTAGCCTGATTTTGAGACCCGTCACCAAATCAATAACAAATAGCAATTCTCTAAACCGGGCATGGTGGCGGGAGGCTGAGGTAGGCAGGTCTCGGAGTTCGAGGCCAGCCTAGTCTACAGTACTACTTCCAGGACAGCCAGGGTTACACAAGGAAACCCTGTCTTGAACACCACCACCACCCCAAAAAAAAAAAGCAATCTGTAAAACTCAGTAGCACAAGTAACCTGATTTTCACTTCTCTTAGAAAGTATGTTTTTCAACAGGAAAAAATTCTCCAGTACACAGTAACAGGCAGAAGACTAGGCAGCAACAAGCATACTGGCTGCTAAAATTATATTTTAAACATACTTCTGATTTTAGAACATCTACTCGTGACAGTCCATTTCCTCCGGCTGATTAAATCCCATCAAGTTTGAATGTCAATTCATTTTCATACCGGGAAGCATCCCAGGTTCGCAAATCGTAAGCAGCCCGAGTTTATTTCCCCAATAGTGCCCTACTAAAAGGAGTATTAGAGGTTTTCGTTTTGTTTTTCCGGTATATTATATCAGCTCACTCGGACTGATGTCCACACGTATTAGCAAGGAAATTCGCAAGGAATGACAAGTAACAAGTCGCAACCTGGTGATAAAAAACTTGCGGGACCAGTGAACAGCTGCAGGGAAGCTCGAGGGAGTGGTGGCAAAGACAAACAACAGGAGGGGTAAAGCAAATTATCGCCACCTGCATCCGGCCAGACAAACTGGATGGAGCTGACCGGCAGGCGCGTCACCGGCCAAGCCGGCGCGGGAGTGGAGGTGGGCTGTGTTTACAGCCCTCGACGCCGGTGGTCCCGACGCGGGGCGGCCCCGGTCCCCAGCGGGCCCACCCTCTCGCCCGGGCGCCGTCAGCTGCCACTCACAGCAGGCAGCGCAGCGGCCACCGCCGGTGACAGGCTTCAGCCTCGGGCCTCGGCAGGCCCGCCAGGGCCCTGCGCCTTGAAGGCCTCCAGGGCGGCCGGCGGCGGCTCGGCAGCCTCGGGGCCCGCGGCTCCGGAAGCGCAGGCCACCGCCACCGCGGCCCCGGCCCCGGCCCCCGCCCGCTCGCTCGCCCTGGCCCGGCCTCCCCAGGGCGGACTACCGCCGGCAGGAGCGTCTCGGCTCGGTCCCGCGAGCTCCTTGACAGGAAAGCCGTGGAGACGGTACCTGCGCCTTCGTGCCCGGCCTGTTCCGCCTCAGCACTGCCGTCCCCTCCGCCATGACCATAGTGCCAGAGTCTGGGCGGCTGGCGTCGGTACCCGGATGTGGGGGCCGGCAGCTTGCGCGGGGGGGCGGGGGGCGGGGCGCGGCCGCCGCGGGGAGGGGCGGCAGCCAGCGGAACAGCCGGCGCTCGCGCGGGCACGGCGGGAAGAGTGCGGAGCCCGCGGCCCGGGCGGTGGGAGGAGCACAGGGGGAACAGCCGGCGAAGGACCGGAAGTTGGGGTCCGGGGCTGCTTTCAAGGTCCGTGTCGGGGGTGATCGAAGCCCGCGTCACACGTGGGTGTTTGTCCTTCGCCTGTCTATACTGGAAGGGCAGTTTGCACAATAGTGGCCATTTCAGTAAAGCTATGTGAGACATAATTCTGCAAAACCACCCCGGAAGTTAAGGAACAGAACATACCAGACAGTCAGATTGGCTTGAGGAATTAAGTGGGGAAGATAGGAGGCACTGATAAAAGTTGTTATCTGTGGGCCTCTCACTTAAAAAGCCAAGGACTCTTTCAATGACAAGTTGGTTTCCGTAGATAAAAGACTCAGATTCTAAATTAAAAAAAAAAAAAAAGGTGCCCATCCTGAGATTAAAAAACTGCACATTGTCTACTGTACATTAGAAAGAGTACAAATTAGCTCCCATTTTACAAGTCGGGAGCAGGGAAGAAATGAATAGTCCTTGATAGGTGTTACACATTTTTAGATATAACACAATTCCAAGTTTTTCTTCTGTTTTTAACGTTGTAGGATTTTGTTCTTGTTATTTTGCTGTTCTTTTCCTTTTTTGGAGACAGGGTCTCACTATGGTGTAGCCCTTGCTGTTCTTAAACTCAGATCGGCCTGCCAACAGGAACAGTCAGGCTTAGAAGTTCACGTCTATAATCCAACTCAGAGTTCCAGGTGATCTGACACCTTTTTCTGAACTCCTTGGAAACATGCAGGTAAAAAAAAATAATAATAATAAAACTAAAATAAATAAGCAAAGAAAAAGTGAAAAGAATTGTTTAGAGTTCAAAACCAGCATTGGCTACATAGAGTTTGAAGCCAAGCACAGCTATAGAGCAGAACTTCTGTCTTCTCTCACTCCTCTCCAAGATAAAAAAGAGACCACAGCACTTTTACAAAAGTCTTTTTTTTTTCTAAAGTTTTGGCTTACAGTACCTGGGATACATTTAATCATGCTGAGGAAGTTGTGGGCACTGGAGAGGCTTCCCGGATAACAAGGGCATGAGGTAGACAGATCCTCACATCTTGACAGTTCAGAAGCAGAGGTCTGGAACTGGAGCCAACAGTTGGTATCACGATCAAGGCCCACGCAAAATGACCCACCTCTCACACTTAGGCCACAGTTAAAGTTACACTACCCCCGAATAGCATCTCAAGCTGAAGACCAAGTGTTGAAACACAGGAACTGGCCCAGCAGATGCAGGCAGGTCTCTTTGAGTTCAAGGTAAACCTGGTCTACAGAAGAGAGTTCAAAGACAACCAGGGCTACACTGTCTTTTTAAAAACCAAAAGAAATCAATTAAGGAATTGCCTCCATCAAGTTGTCTTATGGGTATGTCTTTATTAACGACTGATTTAGGAGGGCCCAGCCCACCGTGGGTAGGACCACCCTGGGCAGGTGGTCCAGCATTGTATGAGACATTTTACAAACTGACCAAAGCATGGGAAGAGGCCAGTAAGCACTGTTCTTCCATGGGCTCTGCTTCAATTCCTCACCCTGAGTCCCTGCCCTGCCTTTATGAAATCAGTCCTTTCCTCTTCGAAGTTGGTGTTGGTCACAGCAACATAAAAGCAAACTGGGGGGGGGGGCGTCTGTGTGTGCCATGTGTGACATACAAGTGTCCTTGGAGCCAGAGAGGGAGTCAGAGGCTCTGGAGCTACAGTTACAGGTGGTTGGATGCTAAGAACCAAACCCAGGTCCTCAAGAACAGGAAGCACTTAAGGCCAGGAATCACTCACTAGCGCTTACACTAAAATCACTCATTAGTGCTTATACTACTGCACTGAGAACTTCGGACAAATAAAGCTTAAATATCATGTCTCTACTAGAGAAAGAGGAGGGGCCAGTGAGACAGCAGAGGGCTATGTGTGTCTTCCGTCTTTAGACAATTCCATTCCACTCTGAGTATTAAGTTTAAAATTTTAGGATTGTGTGGTATTTTCCCTGAGTATAAATAGCAATTACTTAGAGTTGAAGATCATCTTAATGTTCTCTTTCTGTGTGTGTGTGTGTGTGTGTGTGTGTGTGTGTGTGTGTGTGTGTTGAGTCAGGGTCTTTCTGTGTAACCCTGTAACCCTGGCTGTCCTGGAACTCACTCTGCAGATCAGGCTGGTCTCAAACTCACAGAGTTCTAACACCTATCTCTACCTCCTGAGTGCTGGGATTAAAGGCATGAGGCACCACAGCCCAGCATCTAAATAGTCTATTAAATGATTTCAGCCCACTTAAAGACAGAAAGAGAAAAAAGAAAGGTATATAATAGATGTTAAACTCTGGAGCACGTGGTATTTGGGAGGAAGGGACAGGAGATTCAGAAGTGCAAGGCCACTCTGAGCTACAGGAGATGTCTCAAGTCAATAAATTCAGTTCATTCCCTTTGAAAAGTCCAATAATTTGCATGGTGATGTAAATCATGACCTTTCTCACAAAAGAACCTTGCTCTCTAGAGTTGGCCGAAATGTTTCTACTTCATAACCTTCACATTTTCCTTCCTGTCAGTCTACAGATATGATCTCCAAACTGGAAAATTATAAAAAGAATGAAGTCAGGGATGAAGGACAGCTCAGTGGTCCAGTGCTGTCTGAGAGAGCAAAGAGCCTTGAGGTCAGCCCTCAGCAATGGAGAGAGGAAACAGAGACAGAGGAGAAGAGGAAGGGGGAGATAAAGCAAAAGTTATCTCAATCATTCATCAAGCTGGAGAGCTGCCTCAGAAGTTAAAAATGCTTACTGCTTTTACAGAAGATTCAGCTTCAGTTCCCAGAATCCACAGGGTGGCTGACAAGTGCAAGTCACTCCAGAGTAACCCCAGCTCCAGAGGATCCAATGTCCTCTTCTGGCCTTTGTACCTGCCCATACACACAGACAGCCACCATACACACTGTCTTACTCTGTGATGAAACACAATGACGAAAAACAAGATAGGTCGAAACAAAACAAACAGCCAGGCAGTGGTGTGACGCCTTTAATTCCAGCATTAGGGAGGGCAGAGACAGCCAAATTTCTGTGAGTTTGAGACCAGCCTGGTCTACAGTCAGGAAAGGGTTTATTTGGCATACATATCCTGAATTACAACCTACTGGGGGAAGCCAAGGCTGGAACTCAAGCAAGGCACGAACCCCGAAGGCAGGAACTGATGCAGAGGTCATGGAGAGTGCTGCTTACTGGCTTGTTCAGCCTGAGTTCTTATAAAACACAGGACCACCAGCCCAGCAACCACAATGGGCTCAGCCCTCCCACATTAGTCACTAAGTAAGAAAATGCCCTATAGGTTTGCCCATCTCATGGAAGAATTTTCTCAGCTGAGCTTTTCTCAGAACATACACATTACATAAATAATAATAAAATAACATAAATGAAATAAAATCTTACTTAAAAAAATCCTGATTCTCATGCCTGTTAATGAATAAGACTTTAAATGTTTCTTCATTTGTAACGCAGATTGTGTTCAGCAATACTTAAACATGAATGGAAATTTAGAAATGTTTAGAATACCTCAAGATCCAGTAATTCCACTCTTAGGCATACACTCAAAGGATGCACACTCACACCACAAGGACATTTGTTCAACTATGTTCATAGCAGCATTATTTGTAATAGCCAGAACCTGGAAACAACCTAGATGCCCCCTCAACTGAAGAACGGATACAGAAAATGTGGTACATTTACACAATGGAATATTATTCAGCTATCTTTTAAAAAAATGACATCATGAAATTTGCAAATATATGGATGGAACTAGAAAAAAATTCACCTTGAGTGAGGTAGCCCAAACCCAGAAAGATATAGTGTATATTCACTTTTAAGTGGATATTAGTAGTTAAATAAATGATAACCAAGCCACGACCCATAGACATGGAGAGATTAAAGAGGAGGGGTCTAGGGAGACACATGTGGATCTCTGTGGGAGGGGGAATAGAATAGATTTTATGGGTAGACTGGGGATAGGTGAAGATGGGAGTGGGGGAGGGTCAAGTGGGTGGGGGAGAGGGGACAGAGGGAGAGAATGCAGGGGAGAAAAGAAATGGCTCTAACTGGGGACTGTGGCACTATTAGTAGGTGTGGCCTTGTTGGAGGAAGTGTGTCACTGTGGAGACAGGCTTTGAGGTTTCATATACATTCCACGCCATACTCAGTGACACAGTCTCCTTCTGCTGCCTGGGAATCAAGAGCTGGAACTCTCGGAGCGCAGCCTAGACGGCTTGAGAGGCTGCTTCAAGGACTACAAGGAGGAGTTGAAAGAAGAGGAGGAGATGGAAGAGGAAGAGATGAGCCCCTTCTCCCTGTGGTTGGAGTGGCCAGACTCCGAGAACGAGGAGGAGCTCCTGCTTAACCTTGCTGAACTGACCCCATGTGTTCTATTTGCAAAGGTTACTTAATAGATGCAACTACCATCACAGAATGTCCTCATACCTTTTGTAAAAGCTGCATTGTAAGACATTTTTACTATAGCAACAGATGCCCAAAATGCAGCATATGGTGTCCACAAGACACAGCCTCTTTATAAAATAAGGTTGGACTGACAATTACAAGACATACTATACAAATTAGTGATAAAGAGAAAAAAAAAAAAAAAAAAGCAAATGCATGGTTTTTATAAAGAGGTCTAGAAGTACCCCAACCTGCTGGTCCACAGTCAGTCCCTTCAGCAAAGGAAAAGATAAGAACGTCCTAGAGTTGGTGTTCAATATTCCACCTGAACTTGATATGTCTTTATTACTTGAGCTCCTTGGAAGGACACCATCTCTGTGGGAAATCTGATGTCTGATAGGTAATGCAGCAATGCAGGATGGTCTGCATGTTCTTCATTACAATCTTGTGGTTTTTCCTTTTAAAAATAACTTAGCTAGGGTTTTATTGCTGTGAGGAGATACCATGGCCATGGTAACTCTTATAAAGGAACTATTTCATTGGGGCTGGCTTACAGTTTCAGAGGTATAGTAAATTATCCATTATCGACATGATGGGAAACAGGGTAGTGTGTAGGCAGACATGGTGCTTGAGAAAGAGCTGATATATATATATATATATATATATATTTTTTTTTTAATTTTTTTTTTTTTGAAACAGGGTTTCTCTGTAACTTTGGCGCCTGTCCTGAAACCCTGGAACTAGCTCTGTAGACCAGGCTGGTCTCAAATTCACAGATCCAACTGCTTCTGCCTCCCAAGTGCTGGGATTAAAGGTGTGCACCACCATATAGCTAACTCTTACATTTTAAATTAACCCATATTTCTTCTCTACACTCTGCCACATGGCTCAATCCTTCTCTCAGAATAACAAGTTCATCTCCTTCTCATTGAGTCTCCTCCTGAGACTCCTCCTCTCCTTCTTCGTGCTCCAATTTTTCTACAAGTCCTGCCTAACTTCTGCCTGTCCAGCTACTGGCAAGACTGCCTCTTTAGTAACTCAATCACAGTAACACTAATTCACACAGTGTAAAGGAATAGTCCACATTTTCCCCTTTCTATCTAATTAAAAAGGAAGGTTTTAACTTTAACATAGTAAAATTATATACAACAAAAATAGTTATCAAGTAATATTTACAGTTACAATACCCAGTCCATTTGTATTTGACAAAATAGAGAAAATACTCCATGAGCTGTCCTCTCCTAAAGTGTCTAGAGTTTCATACCTAATTTACTTTCTGCCATGATTAAGGAGGACTGTTAATTGTAACTATCTAGTCTTCAACCTCATCAAAAACCTGAGAAGGATAAAATATTACCTGAGCAAACAGGAAGTGCAGCGTAAGAAATTTCCAAGATTAAGAGATGACAGAAGCAGCTGGCTGCCTGGACAGTCACCCAAAGTTCCTCTGTAACATTGGGGCATCCAACTTTGGCCTACAAGTCTAGAATGTCTGACAGACTTCCCTGTGAAGTAGGAAATTTTGAGTCCTGCCCTGTCTTGGCAAAGTTCAGCGATCACTTTTCTTTGTGGCCTGTTTGTCCAGTTTGGACAGTATACTGTCAGCAATTGAGGACGGGCAGTGTCTTTGCCCAAATGGATAGCTTTTGCCATAAAGGAAGCAAACTCTGTATGGATGTTCTTTGATTCCCATCATTCTTTTATGAAATAAAATGGTGCTGTCAGGAAGCAGACATGCCCCACGTCATGAAAAGCCTCAGGTTATTAAATGTATTAAAGGCCATATTCTGTAGGTCTTTGAAGTGTTTGAAGACCATCTATCTATCTAAATATATCTGTGCATGACCTTGAAAATATACCTAACATGACTATGTTTGACTATTATATTAATCTTTATTTTGAATTAGACATTACATTTTTAAATGAGCTACACAAACAAAAAGCCCAAACAAGAGTATAGACATACTACAGTATTACAAAATTAACTTTAAACTTGTATTAATAAACAAAACTTCATAGGAACTTAAAATATTTTGAGATTAATAGTTGTTTTTGAATTAAAGTATATTTAATAATCTACCCTTTTTTCCTATTTTAACTATATCATATCCCCTCTTTTTTCCTTTAGAAAGAGATCTTTGAATTTAACTCCTTTGTTTAGCTTCTTTTTTTTTTTACTATGACCAATAACAACTTGTAATCAACCCCCCTTAAGTGATAACACACTTCCATATCCCACCTGTTGGGAACATGGTACCATTTTCTCTATACTACCTCCTGTTGTCTAGGGGCACTGGCATCGTTGGGAGAACCTTGAGGAAACCAGGATAATTGTTAAGTTTTGACTGGAGCTGAGTATTAGGTTTTTTATTGGTGTCTTATCCCCTTGTTCTGAAAATACATAAACTTTTAAAGGTAACACACATATCTGTATTATTAATACAAGTATAGACTGTGCAGTGTGTACAAATCAGTCAAAGGTGATTTTTTTTGTTTGTTTTGTGTTTGAGCAGGTAAAATAAACATTAGGTGTTTTGTAGTTTTTCTAGGTTTATTTTATTTTATTTTTATTTCTGTAGTCAGGATTTTCAGGGGAATCTTCTCTGATCAAACCTGCTCCATATCAACCTGGAATGCATTCACAGCCTTTCATCTCCTTTGGAAATAAAAGCATAACCTCTTCTCCAAAGTAACATATCTTTTGACTTCCATTTTTGAAGTCAAAACATTTTTAAAATATATAGGTTTTTATGTATGTATATATTTTACATATCTATCCCAGGTCCCTCTCCCTCCCTCTCTGTCACTCCTTCTAAAGACAACATAATAACAGACAAAATCCAGACTCTCTGTGTCTTTCCCATCATTATGAGTCTAAATGAGAGGTCTCCATCAAATCCCTCCTGCGATTAGAGCTCAGGAAAAACTCACGGAAGAGGAGATGGAAGACACCAGGAGAACAAGTTCCTCTGTGAGCATGAGAGCTCACAGAATGCAGCTACCACAGGGCCTACACAGGTCTGCACCAGGTCCTCTGTGTATATACATTAGTTTAGTATTTTTATGGGAATCCTGACAGTGAGAACAAGTGGGCCTCCGATTCTGGTGCTTGCTCTTGAGACTCCTCCTCCCATTGGTTGCCAAGTCCAACTTGGATATGACAGTTTTTAATTCATCTCATTATTTTTTATTTTGTCATATTTGGTTGTTGTCTCTTGGAAGCCTGTTCTTCCCTTTTCTTTTGCTTTGTTTGTTTGTTTGTTTGTTTGTTTGTTTTGTTATTTAAGACAGGGTTTCTCTGTATAGCCCTGGCTGTCCTAGAACTCACTCTGTAGATCAGGCTGGCCTCAAGTTCACAGAAATCTGCTTGAAAAGCATGCACTAGCACCACCTGGCACCTCACCTGTTCTTTTCTAGTGAGAGACAGAAAGGGAGTGGATCCAGAGAGGAGGGAGGTTGGTGGTATAGGACTGGGAGGAGTGGAGGGAGGGGGAACTATAGTCCCAATATATTGTTTGAGAAAGGAATCTGTTTTCAACCAAAGGAAAAAAGAAATGTTTAGAAAAAAATATATAACTCTAAAGTGTCATAAATGATTCTGCAAGTATCCAATATAAAATTCACTTGGAGAATTTTGTTGTTTTGAGAACAGGGTATAGCTGTGTAGTACAAGCTAGCCTTGAACTCTAGCTCCTCCTGAACCTTAGTCTGAAAACTGCATACAAGCCTGGATTTCAGCCATATACCACATCTGGCTTGTTCTTTGGGGCATATTTAAATCCAAGTACAGTTGCATGTTACTTAACACATTCTAAATATGTGCTAGAAACACCATAAGTGACCTTCGGTGTAATTATACAAGGTAAGATTATTATTAGTTCGTTTGGGAATGTGTTAGGGACTTGTGTACTGGTTTGAGTACTGAGCAATGTAAAGACATGTGAAATATGAAGGTTACATCCAAGATTTTATTTGTCTTGCTTTGGTTTGTGTTTGTTTGTTTGGGAGGTAGGCAGTGTTGTTTGAGGTAGAGTCTTGCTATGTAGCTTTGGCTGTCTTTGAACCCATTATATAGCCCAACCTGGCCTCAAATGTGTAGTGACCTTCCTATCTAAGTTGCCTCAGCACTGGAAACACACAAGACTTAAAATGAATGGAAAGAACAATGCATAGAAAATACTAGACAGGTGGAATGCTTAAGTATTGAAGCAGAGATCCTATGGGTTGCCTATCACTATCATTCCTTTGGCATTCTCTTTACAAGCAGATTCTTTTTTCATTTCTATTTTTGTCTTTTTTTTAAGACAGGATTTTATTTGTAGCTTTAGAGCCTGTCCTGAAACTCGCTCTGTAGACTGGGCTGTCCTTGAACTCACAGAGATCTGCCTGTCTCTGCCTCCCAAGTGCTTGAATTAAAAGTGTCCACCACCACCACCCAGCTGCTTTTTAAATTTTAAGTTATATGTAGTGTGCATGTTTTGTGTGTGTGTGTGTGTGTGTGTACATACATGATTGTTAGTGCAAGGTTGCTACACAGACCAGAGGCTTTGGATCCTTCTAGTACTGAAGTTGTGGGCAGTTGCAAGCCAACTGATGTGAGTGCTGGAAACTTAAATCTAGGCCCCTACAAGAGCTGTATGTGCTCTTAATTACCAACCTATCTCTGCAGCCCCACAAGCAAATCCTTACCTTGCTCATTGTGCATTTGTTCCTATATGACCAGTGTCTTAGTTACCTTTCTATTGTTGTAAGACACCATGATCAAGGCAACTACAGAAAACAGACTTTATTTGAGGCTTACAATTTCAGAGGGTTAGAGTCTATCTTAGTCAATGTTCTATTTCCATGAAACGACACCATGACCACAGCAACTCTTATAAAGAAAACATTTAATTGGGGCTTGCTTACAGTTTCAGAGGTTTCATTCATTACCCTCATGGTGGGAAGCATGGCGGCATACAGGCAAACTTGGTAGCTGAGAGTTCTATATCCAGATCCACAACCAAGAGGATGAGAGGGCCACTGGCCTGGTTTGGAGTTCAATACCCCCCCTCCGGTGACATATTTCCTCCAACAATGCCATGCCTACTCCAACAAGGCCACAGTTCTTAATCCTTTCAAATAGTACCATTTCCCATAAGCCTATGAAGGTCATTTTCATTCAGACTATCACAGAGTACATGACCACCATGATAGTTTGTATTCCTGGAACATGGCCAAAAGAGATGAACAATGCCCTGGGAACTGTGAGACAGGCTCCAGAAAGAAAGGCAGAGTGCCTTTTACCTCAAGTACATTCTGTTCCCCTGGATTGTTCTTGGATGTGATTTTGTGCCTCCTGTGACAAATATTTGCAATCAATTTATTCTTGTTGGATTTTGAAACAGAGCTATAGAACCCAGTCTGGTGAAAGGATATGCTGAGTGCTGTTCTTAGTGTACCCTGAATCTGACTACGGCCTTCTGCCTTGATTTCATGCTTTCTCAGACATAATCTATATCAACATGCCAGACACTTCTACCTAAACTGGTCTGTCCTGAGAAAGTTCTGGAAAGGGCTGTTAATATTTAAATATCTGTTAATATTTAGCATGTGCTTGATGGTATTTATTTACATGCTTTTCTGAACTCAAACAACCTTCCTTGCTCATTGCTTTCTTTGTTTCATTCATGTATAAAGGTACACTGAAACTGAGGTAAGGTTGTCTGAAGCATTAGACTGTAGTCTGACCTATTCTTCCAGTTCTTCAAATCCTAGATCTGCATAGGTAGACAAAGGTTAATAAGGACAGTGGCAGGCATGTTACTACACAATAGCTGAGAGGTTTGTTTGTTGGGTTTGTTTTGTTTGTTTGTTTTGTTTTGTTTTATGAGACAGGGTTTCCCTGTATTGTTTTGGAGCCTGTCCTGGCACTAGCTCTGTAGACCAGTCTGGCTTCGAACTCACAGAGATTTGCCTGTCTCTGCTTTGTGAGTGCTGGGATTAAAGGCATGTGCCACCAACTTCCAGCTTGTTTGTTGGTGTTTTGAAACAGGGTTTCTCTATGTAGCTTTGGCTGTCCCCAAACAGGCTGGTCTGCAACTCTGAGATCTGCCTGCCTTTGGCTCCCAGGCATCAAAGGCATGGACCACAATGCTCAGCCTGAAAGCCACAACCACAAGGCAAAGAGAACTAACTGGAAATGGCATGGGCTTTTGAAACTTCAAAGTCCTCCCCCAGTGACACACCACCTCCAACAAGGCCTTCTAATGCTTCTCAAACAATTCCATCTACTGTGGACCAATTATTAAAATATATTAACCTAGGAGAGCCATTCTCATTCAAACCCACAACCAGGAAAGCCATCTCTACAGCTGGAATAAATAAGTCTCCAACAGCCTAAGCCACTGATTATTTAGGAGGAGATTCAGGACTCCAATATAGCTTTGAAAAATATTAAAGGATATTGATCTGAATACTTTGGAGAAGGGTTTTCTTTCTTTTTTCTTGAAACTATCCCTGACCTGTATGTAGACCAAGATGGCCTGAAATATACAGATATCCACTTAACTGCCATCCAAATGCTGGAATTAAAGGTATGTAACACCTACCTCTTTCTTTCATTCCTTTTTTTTTTAAAATAGATTTATTTTTACTTAATGTCCATGAATGTGTTGCCTACACATTTACACATTTATATATGTGCAGCCCATGTTTGTGTGGTGATCACAGAAGTTACAGGAAGTGATGGATCTCCTGGAACTGGAGTTATAGATGGTTGTGAACCACCATGCGGATGCTGGTAATCAAACTTGAGTCCTCTGTAAATGCAACACGTATTCTTGACACTGAGCCATCTCTCCAGCCTCTGAGAAGGATTTTCTTACTCTAAATGGAGGTAGCAAGGGCTGGGGAGATGGCTCAGCAATTAGGATCACCTAGAGGATGTGGGTTTGGTTCCCAGCACCTACATCAGCTGACTCAAAATGGCCTGAAACTCCAGTTCCAGGGGATCTGATGCCTTCTGGCCTCTATGGACATATTTATGCAAGTGGTGCACATAAAAAGATAAAAATGAATAAATGAAGGGCTGGCTCAGTGGGTAAAGGGCTTGCAGCCAAGCCTGACCTGAGTTTGATCCTGGAACTCAATGGGAAGAGAGAACCACACAAGCAAATTGCCCTCTGATCTCCACACACATACCATGGAACATGAATGGACAGACACACACCCAATTAAAAATAAATAATAAATGAATATTTAAAGAAGATACCAAAAGAGAATGGTTCCATTTTTCTGTCACTAGACATTGCTATCTGGTAGTACAATAACCATCTTGGCTTGAAGGTGGCCAGGTGTAACATTAAGTTTTCCTGGGAGAGGTGAAGAGATGTCTAGTCCCACAGATACAGCATCAACAACAGACCAAAGAAACAATTCTACCCGAGTCTAGTCTGGTGAAGTAATGTATTTGGTTGGGGTTCCCTCCAGGTACACTTATGTGAGGTCACCTGCAGGAGTATGGGCAGATGGCTATGCCAGCATGAAGTAGAGCCTTCCTTCCTCAGGGGCTGACCAGGAATCAGTAACTTGGAGTGGGCCAGGGCCTTGTGTGTCCTCATTCCCCACAAGGAAATATCCATGGTCCAGTCCTGTGCAGGTAATTACAGCTGCTCTGATGGCAACACAGCAATGGCCATGTTACTCCTGGTTGACAGAGTTCCATACTGAGAGCAAGACATGAAGCCAGTTGAAACACAGAAAACATGATTGCAAACTGAGCAAAACTGAAGAGGGAAGCATGGGAATGCATGTTCATAGTTGAATAAATTAGGACCTAAATGTTTTTATACAAATTCAGCAAGTATTTCCTTTTTATTGGTGGTGTTGTAGATATAATTTTGCATTTAGAGATTGCATAAATTGAACTAAAAATGAGTTACTAAACACTCCTGGCAACTTTTATAACACTTAGCAACTGTGTTAGTTTGGATGAAAATGGCCTCAAAGGCCCACAGGGAGTGGCGCTATTAGGAGGTGTGGCCTTTTTGGAGAAAGTGTGTCACTGAGGGTGGATGTTGAGGTTTCAGAGCCCGAGGCAGTCCCAGTGTCTCTCTCCTCCTGCTGCCTGTGGATCTGGATGTAGAACTCTCAGCTAACTTGTCTGCCTGTGTGGTTCCATGCTTCCCATGATGATAAGGGACTAAACATCCGAAACTGTAAGCAAGCCTCAATTAAATGTTTTCTTTTATTAGAGTTGCCATGGTCGTGGTGTCTCCTCACAGCAACAGAACACTGACTGAGACAGTGTTTGATATTGGTACTATGGGAGCCAGGCTCCAAGTTGGTCCCAATGGTGAGCATCTTCTAGTACATATGCCCTTCTGTGATTATTTTCACATTGATAGAACCAATAGGGTGGTGTGGAAGTAACTGTGTTTTGATTGTTTTTATTGACACCTGGTCACACATGTAGCCCAGGCTGGCCCTGAACTCTCAGCAAACCTGTTTCAGCCTCCCAGCCTCTGAGATTACAGGGCTGGGGTTCCCTGTGTGACCCTAGTGTTTTCTCATAAGAGACACTGTACTTTTATGTTGCTCTCTCAGGTCTCTTCCCCTGTGTGAAAAAGCTGACAAGCCAGGCATTAGTGGCCCATGCCTTTAGTCCCAGCACTCAGGAGACAGAGGCAGACGGATCTCTGTGAGTTAGAGGTCAGTCTTGTCTACAGAGCGAGTTCCAGGACAGGTTCCAAAGCAATACAGAAACACCCTGTCTCGGGAAAAGAAAAAAAAAAAAAAAAAAACATAAAAAAATTTAAAAAAAAAGTAAAAGCTGACAAAAAGTACATTTGGGCAGCCTTAAGAGGGTTAGATCAGAGGTGATGGTACACACCTTTGATCCCAGTACTCTGGAGGCAGAAGCAGCTGATCTCTAATAGTTCTGAGGCCAGCCCGGTCTACAGAGTGAGTTCCAAGACAGCCAAGGTTACACAGAAAAACTCTTGAAAAAACCAAAATGAAAGGAGAACAACTGAGGCTTTTGCTGGGCGTGGTGGAGCGCTTCTTTAACCCCAGAACTCAGGCAGAGACAGGTGGCTTCCCATGAATTCAAGGTCAGCCTGTCTATACAGCAAATTCCAGGATGGTCAGGACTACAAAGGGAGACCCTGACTCAAAAACAAAACAACAACAGCAAAACTGACGCGTTCTCCAAATACAAGTATCAACATCCCATCGTTAAGAATGCACCTTACTTTTTCTGTGCCTGATAATGTACACTTTTAATCTAGGGACGTAGAGGCAGGGCGGCCTCTGGGAGTTAGTGCAAGGGCAGCCTGGTCTACATAGTCAGTTCCAGACCAGACTAGCTACGTAGTGAGACGCTGTCTCAAAAAAAGAATTTTCATTTTTGGGGATGATATCTTCCAATTCAAGTGAAGCTGTCTGATAATGGTGGCTTCACAAAAGAGCTCGAAATCCTGACTATCCAGTTAAATTGCTACTAACCTCTGACTTAGGTTTTCCTAATTTTTTGTGCTGGATAGTTTTATGTCAACTTGACATAAGCTAAAGTCATCTGATAGGAAGAAACCTCAATTAAGACAATGCCTCCATAAGATCAGGCTGCAGACAAGCCTGTAGGGCTTTCTCTTAATTAGTGATTGATGGGGGGTGGGGAGCAGGGAGCAGCCTATTGTAAGAGGTACCATCCCTGGGCTGGTGGTCTTGGATTCTACAAAAAATAGTCTGAGCAAGCCATGGGGAGCAAGCCAGTAAGCAGCTCCCCTCCTTGGCCTCTGTGTCAGCTCCAGGTTCCTGCGCTGTTTGAGTTTCTGTCCTGATGATGAGGAACAGCAATATGGATGTTTAAGTGAAACAAACCCTTTCCTCCCCAAGTTGCTTTTTGGTCATGGTGTTTTATGGTAGTAAGAAAAATCCTAAGACAATTTTTAAACTTTTGTGTTTGATGAGTGTATGTGTGTAGACATGTATGTATCATGGTGCATATGTGGAGGTCAGAGGGTCATTTGAGGAAGTCAGTTCTCTCCTTCTACTGTGTGGATCACCAAGGATTGAACTCAGATGACCACCAGGCTTGTTGGCAAGCTCTTTTCCCTGCTGAACCATCTCAGCAGACTCCAGATCTATGCATTCCTTGTAAAATATGTGTTGTTGTTTTGTGGTTCAAGACAGGGTCATCTTGTATAGCCCAAGCTGGCTCAAACTCCTGATCCTTTGCGTCAGCCTCCAGAGAACTGGGATTACAGATAAGGGCAATCACACCAGGGCTCAATTTCCTGTTAAAATATAGAGAAGGCTGGAGATGGAGCTCTAAGGTAAAAGCCTAGGTTCAATCCCTTGAGCCAGGAAAAAATGAACAAACAAGGGAATGGATCCAATTCCTGTATCCTTTTACAGATTAAGTTCAATTTAAATGTCATAAAGAATTAAGCTCTAGCTGAACATGGTAGAGGACTCCTGTGACCCCAGAACTTGGGAGGTGGCAGGAGGAGGATCAGGTTTCAAGGCCAGGCATTGCTGCTTAGTTTGAGGCCAGTCTGTGTTATATGAGACCCCTTAAAAAAAATACCACCACTCCCACCTTGCCAGAGGAAGAGACAGAGAGACAGAGAGACGGAGAGAGAGAAGAAGCTTTGAGGCTTCGAGTGTCATGAAATTCTTTTAGTTTTACTTAACTTTAAGATACGATTTGGAAGCCAGGTACAGAGGCACATCCGCATGCCTGTAAAGGTAGCACTCTGAAGGTAGAGGTAGGAGGGTTCAATTCAAGTCTAGCCAGAATGGCCAGGGCTACAAAAAACATGTTTCTCAAACAAAAAGGAAGGGAGAAGGGCTGGAGAGATGGTTGAGTGATTAAGAGCACTTGCTGATCTCCTAGAGGATCAAGGTTCAATACTGTGTCTCCGCCCCACCTCTCCCCACCCCACCCCCCACAGCTAACAACCATCTGTAACTCCAGATCTAGGTATCCAAAGTCTTGTTCTGACCTCCAGGGACACCAAACATGCAGGCCAACACACTCATACATATATATTTTAAGAATCACATTTTCTCTGTATTGGTTTGGAACTTGTCCTGGGACTAGCTCTGTAGACCAGGCTGGCCTCAAGCTCACAGAGATCTGCCTGCCTCTGCCGCCCGAGTGCTGGGATTAACAACCGGCTAAGAATCGCTTTGCAAAAAGCCCTAGAAAAACATACATAGGTGTTACTTGGGGAGCTGGAGAAATGTTAAGAGCACTGGCTACGCTTCCAAAGGACCCATATTCCCTTCCCAGCACCCACATGGCAGCTCATAACTGTCTGTAACTCCCGTCTCAGGGGATCTGATGCCCTCCTCCTAGGGCACCAAGTACACATGCTGGCAAAACACATAGACATAAAAATTAATTAATTTTAAAAATAGGTATTACTTGGCTGGAGTACCAATTTTTAAAAAACCATTTTATTATAGCACTTTGAAGTCCTTTCTTGTATATAACCTGGTGTGCTGACACAAGCCTTAAATCCCAGTACTCAGAAAACAGAGGCATGTAGATCTCTATACATTCAAGGCCAGTCTGATCTACATAGCAAGTTCCAGGATGGCCCAAGTTACTTGGTGAGACCCTGTCAAATGGTCTCACAGCACAGCTCAGCTTTGCTTGCAACTCATTATGAGGTCTAGCTTTGGACTTTGCAACAATTCTCCTGCCTGCCCCCAGATTCTAGTATTAGAGGCATGAACCTCTTCCCCCAACCCCAGAGTGTTTTTATTTTATGCATGAGTGTTTTTGCTTACATGTTTGTGTGTGTACCATGTGTGTGCCTGGTTCCTGTGGTGGTCAGAAGAAAGAGTTAAAGTTGGTTGTGAACTCTCATTTGAGTACTAGGAACTGAATCCAGGTCCTACCAACAAGAGCTCTTAACTGTTGTACTGTCTCCCCTGCCCCCTTAGCCAATTTCTGTTTTTCTATTTTATAGAATTAATTTAGGTTGAACCTGGAGCCTTACATATATTAAGCATATACTACCACTGGGCCACATCCCCCAGTCCTCTGTTTACAAGCTGCCCAGGCAGGCCTTCAACTTGTGGCTCTCCTGCTTCAGCCTCCCAAGGGCCTGGGATCGGAGATCTGTGCCACCATGCCTGGGGGACAATCGGAGAGAGACACTGAATGATGTATTGAGGCTTAGCAACAGCAGCAGAGGATCAGCCTCTGATGGACTGAACTTAGAATTGCCTTGCAGTAATAAGCCAATTCCTGCGCACTAAAACCTCTTATCTGATGTAGAAGTTTTCTGAAGAAACCATTGCCTAAGCAAACATAGTCATTATAGGAATTCCAGGTTTGGGAGATTCAAAATGTAGGACCAAGAGAGAAGAATGCCGGGCCCTCTCTCTGGTAAAACAAGACTACACTACGTGGAAACATTTAGATTAATAGAAATGGTTTAATATTTAAGACAGAGCTAACCGATAAGAAACTAGTAACAGGCCAATAGCTTTATATCTAATACAGCGTCTCTGTGTGTTATTTGGGGCTGGCGCAACTGTGGGACCAGGCTGGTGTAACAAAATGGTGCCTGTGGACCTAAGAACTTCCACTTAACAAAATCTTAATAAAGGGTTTTAGAAACAAGAGAACAGAGACAAGCAAGACTTCTTGGTAACAGCATTTTTCTCAATTGGACTCTGTTTTGCTAGAGACAAGCAGAGATTTGTGCAGCTCCTTTAAGGGAAGTTTCCTGGCTCAGCATAAGTGGCTGCAAGGCTTTTAAAGAGCTCTGCTAACAACGTAATGGTATATACCAGAGCTGACAATGGCAGTGACCACATCTCCAAGTCGGCAACATGTTGCTGGATGGCAGAGTAGACCAAGGCAGTGAGCATAGCTCTCAGTTCTGGCGGTAAAGGTACCCACCGCCATCTTTGATAGACCACGGCTAATACAGCTGTGGCTTTCATTTTAGCAGTGTTTAGCAGATAAAAGACACATGGACAGAAAAAGATAAAGATTTACAGTAAAGACAGATTCAGATTAAGAAAAACCTCTAAAGTTTTACATTGTGTTTTAAAATATCTGTAGGCTTGGGAGAGAAAAAGAAACAGGATAAAATGGTTTAAAAAGGAATAATAAAAAGAGAGTAGCTGGATGTGGTGGCACAGGCCTTTAAAAATTCCAGCACTCGGGAGACAGAGGCACAAGCAGATCTCTGAGATTTCAAAGTAAACCTGGTATACAGAGTTAATTCCAGGACAGATAAAAGTTACACAGAGAAACCCTGTCTCAAAAACTGAAAAAATAGAAGTAGAAGAAATAGAGTAATAAAAAAGCAATGTAAAGATGGAAAGCACAAAGAGTTTGAATACTGTGTTGTCTTTAAATTGTTTGACTGCTGAGGAAATAGCAACAACTGTTAAAACAAATGCTGCTGGATTAATCCAATTTATACACTTTAAAAATGCTTTGACTTCAAAATTTAAGTCTAAGGACAGGTTACTGGGGAAAAGGATTTCTATTTTTGTTTCCACAGAAAATGAAAAGCTGTGGATTCCTTCCAGACTAACATGGTTTGATCAGGTAAGACCCCCTGAAGCATTGTCCCAGGGACAAGGCAGCCTTACAGACCACTACAGCCAGGATTTCTGCATCTTCTTAGGATCCCCATGACAGTGCCCCCTACCAGCAGGAAGTTTAAAATGAATGACGCCCAAATTCCCAAATATTGTTTATGTTTGTTTTCATTTAAATAGTTTGGTTATAAATGGTTCATGATCACAACCAATCTCTTTAAAAGTAAAAAGGGGATTATGGTATAGATATGAATACTTTGTTTTGGAATGGAGTTTCATTTATTGATACAAATTTAAGGTCAATTTTATGATATGTATATATCTCTTCTTGTTTAGGTATTGTGTTTTCATAGCTCATTTAAAAATGTAATGTATAATTTGGTACAAATTATAGTTACCTATAATAGTCAAAACTTAGAGTTAAGTTGGTTAGATTTTCCAGATATATAGAGATGTATTTGAGATGAGTAGGCATTCTTCAAACCTTTCAAAGACCTACAGAATATGGCATTAGGATTTATCTTTTTTTTTTTTTTAAGACAAATCCCCAAGTAGGATACAGTTTATTATCAGAGTAATTTAAGTCCCTTGAGATACAAATTGGTTGAGCTATTATAAATCAGGATACTTATTATACAACAAGAGAGAACAGATACTTTGTGTGTTTTCATATACTATGAAGCAAGAAATTGATCTTTTTTTTCTTGGTGCAATTTATTTTTTATTATTATTATATATATTTTTTATTTTACATGTCGATCCCAGCAGTTCCCTCTCCCTCCCTCCCTCCCTCTTACCCTCTCTCCCCCATTGCATCCTGACCATCATCCCCTCCCATCCTCCCACCCCAATTCCACATGTAGGGCAATGCCATCCAGGTGGGGTCATATAAATCTGTCAAGTCATTTGAAGTAGGGACTAGGACTTCTGTCCCCCTCCATGGGGGATGTGTCTGCAAGGTCCTTTTGTGCACCAGGAATACATCCTGATTCCACTGTCTGAGGTCCCTTAGACTGCTCAGTCCTTCTAGCTGAGACCCATATTCAGGGGGTCTGAGTCAGTCCTATGCTATCAGTCTGGAGGCCCAGTAGCTTCTCCTTGTTCAGATCAGCTGTCTCTATGTGTTTCTGCAACCTGGTCTTGTCCTCTCCCTCTGCATCTGGATTCTAGTGTGGTTCAGTGTTTAGTTGTGGGTGTTTGCTTCTGTTTCCAACAGGTACTAGATGAGGGCTCCATGATGGTGAATAAGTTAGTTGTTGATCTCACTATCCAGGAAGGGCATTTATGGTAGCCTTTCCACAGTTGCTCAAATTGTTAGTTGGCGGCAGTCTTGTAGGTCTCTAGACAATAAGGCACAACTGCTCCTGGCAACACCACCTGAGTCAGAAAGGAAGATGGACATTAAAGAAACGTGTTATAAAGTTTGCTTTCAATATGACAAGACTAGCCATTTGGGCAAGATACTGCTCTTGTCTGGACTGTTTGACTTTATGCTGTATAAACTGGACATGCAGGACCCACAGAAACAAGATGGACAGTGCTACAGGATTCCTGCTTCATGTAATAGTCTGCCAGACAGTCTACAGGACACAGAGAAAAGTGACTAACAAACTGTCAATACAGGTGGACAGTTTGCTGAGTAGTCTGCCAGACACACTATAGCCTACAGGCTGAAGATGGAACATTACAGAAGAAGTTTGGATGACTGACCAGGCGAGTTGTCTCTGTCATTTCTAGAGTTTATATATTATCCTTCTGTGGTCTTTGAAGGAGTTGAAGACAGATAGTTATGGTTATAGTTTTCCTTAGTTAGGATTAAAGATAAATTACATATACGACTTTAGACTCACAAAGGATAGATGATGGGATAGTTTCTTTAAATCTTGCTAAATGTTAATGGACTAAATAATGTTAACTGTGGTTCTTATTTTATAACTGATTTTAAGGTTTAAACCCTTCTCTTTATTTTAGACAGAAAAGAGGAGATAATGGGAGATGTCATTCTGTAAATATGTTTCTCTTATTGGTTATTGAATAAAGCACTGTTGGCCAATAGGAAAGCAAGATAGGTGGGACTAGGAGACTAGGAGGAGAGAAGAAGTAGTAGGGAGGAGTTTCAAGATGTAGAACTAACAAGGTAGAACTCCAAATCCTCTCTCCGGTAAGATAAGACCACGTGGAAATACTTAGATTACTAGAAATGGCTTAATATTTAAGACAAAGCTAGCCAATAAGTAAAGTGAATAACAGGCCAACAGCATTATATCCAAAAAAAAAAAAAAAAAAAAAAAAAATTGCAGGTTTGCCAGGAATGACTGAGGTCATGCTAAGGCTTTGAAATTCCCAAGGAAGAGCAGCCCCAAAATTTCAGATAACAATCACTGATTATTTACAAGAGATTACTTAAATGCCCAAGTGACCATCACTCTGGAGTAAATGCCAAGTGCAATGGCTCTTCTAGTTTTTCCCAACAGAATTTTTTGTGTATGAGTACATAGTTTTTCCACTATAGTATCCTATGTATGAGTATTTTGCCAGCATATGTTCATATGTACACTGTGTCTGAGGAATGTTGTGGAATATTAGTTTAAGATGGGCTGCATTCCTTTATGCTGTGAAATACTTGTTTAATGATGCAAAGATATGTTGTATTTGCTTAACTGTGTAAAGCTGTGTTACTTGGCCTGCCTAAAATACCTGACTGGTCTAATAAAGATCTGAGCAGCCAACAGCTAGGTAGAAGAGAGAAACAGTTGGGGCTGGCATGCAAAGGGAATAAATAGTAGGGGAGGAGTGAGCAAAGGTGAGAGGACACCAGGAGTCAGCCATCCAGCCATACAACCAGAAAGGAAGAAGGAAAGAAAGGAATATAGAACAGAGAAAGGTAAAAGCCCACAGGCAAAAGGTAGCTGAGATAATTTAAGAAAACTAGCAAAAAACAAGTCAAGATAAGGCTAGGCATTTGTAAGTAAGAATAAGCCCCCAAAAGAATGAAATAAATAATCAGATCCCCTAGAACTGTAGTTAAGATTATACGCTAACATGTGGGTACTATGAACTGATTCTAGTTCCTCTATAAGAACAGCAAGCACTCTTAACCATTACACCATTTCTCCAGTGCCGGGTGATGATGGCACACACCTTTAAACCCGGTGGGGGTGAGGGGGTGTGGAGGCAAGCAGATCTCTGGAGTTCAAGGCCAGCCTTGTCTACTGAATGAGTTCCAGGACGGCCTCCAAAACTAGAGAAAATGTCTGGGAAAACCAACCAAACAAACAAAAAAGAAAAGAAAAAAACAACAAACAAAACAGGAGCTGGGGAGTGCTTGCCATGCAAGCATTAGGACCTGAACTTAAATCCCTAGCAGGGCATGACATGCACGTGTTTAACCCCAGCTTAGTGGGGGCAGCAATAGGACTGCTGGGGTTCACTAGCCAAGTCTAGCTCCAGCTTCAGTGAGACCTTGCTCATTGGATAAGGCAGTGGCCACAGTCAATATCTGCTTGTCCTCTTCTGGCTTGAACATGCATGTACACAAACACTAGAGACAAACTGAAGAGTTTATCACAATGCAAAAACTGACTTAGGTGTGATTTGCTCAAGGTGGTGACTAGTATTCCAGAAATCAGGAGTTCAGCCTGGATCAAAGCTTTCCTACTACTGCCCAATGCTATTAGCAAGCATTTTGAGACCCAAGGCTTGGTTTTAAGCTTTGATCCCATTAGCGGAATTACTTGGTATATTTAAACCTGCAAGGTACCAACCACACCTACTAGAAGGTTGGGCCCCTTGTGATACTTGACTAGTCTAACTGCTAAAGGAACAATTTTATGAGATTATATTGGTAATAAAGAACTCTGTCATAGGAGTTTAGGTTGAGCCAGGTGTGTAACACCTATAACCCAAGTACTGAAGGAGGCCCCATGCAGAGGGACCTATTTGTTCTGCAGTGAACACTAAAGAACAGGGCATTGAGAATGTGAACCAATGTTCCACATTGGAATGTTGCTGTTTATCTTTTATCCAAGAGGAAAATAAAGAGTAACTGGTAAAACAAAGGCAGCCAGACATGACACACAGATTTCTAGCACTCATCACAGATCTGACTTAGGTCTTACCTGGTCTACACAGCAAGCTCCAAGCCAGCTAGGACAGTGCTAACAAGATTCGTTTGCAAGTACATTGTTAGCTACATCTGAAGTAGAATATAAACACTAATGACACAACTGGGTACTTGAAGAAATAAATTATTTTTTAAGAGTGATTTTGTCGGCGTTGGGGTTTTGTCTGCATGTATCTGTGAACGTCCCAGATTCTCTGGAACTGGAATTACAGTCAATTTGTGAGCAGCCATGTGGGCACTGGGTAAAGAACAGCCAAAGCTCTTAACCACAGTCATCTCTTCATCCCCCAAAACTTACTATTTTTTTTGTATCTAAATTTGATTATTAGGCCTTGGGATATCAAAAGCAATAAACATGTAAGAATCCATACACATACTTACTGAAAGCACACACCATGTTATGGATGGGGGTTGTGATCATTTTTCACACTTGTTCTGAAATCAACTGCATCCAAATTATGGAATGTTATAGGTTTACCTTAGTGGTAGAATCTTCCCTAGCACACAGGAGGCCATATTATATCCCTTGGGATCCACAAGGATTGGTACTAATGGTGGTGACCACAAAAAGACCAGTATTTTGTAATTACCTTGGATTTTAAAAATGTATTCATGAATGTTTCTTATTAATGCACCATGTACATGTAGGCCAGAAAGGATGAGGGGACCAGACCTCCTGGTGTGGGCTACCATCCATGCTCTGTGAATCAAATCTGGGTCCTCTGGTAGAATAGGCAGTGCTTTTAACCATTGTCTGAGTCATCTATCTGGCTTCCTGTGCTGATTTTTTTTTTTTGCCAAAATAAATGAACAAATTTTAATGTAAGATTTGGAAATTAAGACATGCTCAGGAAGAGGGTAAGAATTATACACCTCTGGAAATGAGGAACTGTACCACAGTTCATACTTGCTTTACAATGTTGCTTTTTGTCAACTTCACACAAGCTGGGGTCACCTGGGAAGAATAAACTGCAATTGAGAAGTTACCTTCATTAGATGGGCCTAGGAAAGTCTATGGTGAGTTATCTTCATTACTGATGAGGGAATGCCCAGGTCACTATGGGTTGTGCTGTCCCTGGGCAGGTGTCCCTGGGTTGTTTAAGAAAGCAAGAGAAGGGGAGGAAGCCAGAAACATTTGTCCTTGGTCTCCACTACATCTCTTGCCCAGAATTCCCTTTATGATGAACTATGAACTTGAGCGGAAATAAACCCTTTTCTCCCCAAGTTGCTTTTGGCCAGTAGTTTATCACAGAAATAGAAAGCAAACTAAGACAGTGCCTAAGTAAAAGCCCATGGTTTTAATATCTCTCACCTATGTAATGAAGCCAAATTCATACTAAAAATTCATTTACCTAAGAAACCTTATTTCTCAGAACTCTAACTCTGCAGCTGACTTGAAGGGAGAAACCCACCTTAATTACTAAAGACTGTCCATTCATTTACATTATTTTATTCAGAAATGTTTATAACAGTACAGCGATACTAAACTTCAGAGACAATGACTGTTATTAGTTTAGGCATCATCAGTTTATTATAAAAGGGAGGCACGGAAATTATTTACATGATGAATAGTTCAGAATGTCGGCGGAATGGGCAGCTTCATGTGATACCATTTCAGTGATTTCAGTCCATATACTTTCCAAGAATGTCACCATCTCTAAATAAGAAATAATCCTGTGAATAAAGAAACCACCAGTTAAGACAGTAAAAGCAAATACACAAAGCTTTATTGTCAGGTGGTGGCACATGTCTTTAATCCTGGCACTTGGGTGGCACAGGCAGGCGGATCTCTGTAAGTTTGAGGCCAGGCTGGCCTACTAAGTGAGTTCCAGGACAGCCAGGGCTACACAGAGAAACCTTGTCCTGAAAAATTAAAGGGGGGGAGAAAAAAAAATCACTTTTACTTACCTTGTCATCTAGAATTACTTTGGTGCCTCCATATTCTGGGAGAAGAACTTTGTCTCCAACTTTCACACTAACCGGCTGAATCTCTCCACCCTTAAGAAAACAGTTGGTTATTAGCAAAGGCATCTTGTTCACTAGATGCACAGTGAACACTGTTTCAGTACATACACCAGGAGCCTCCTGTCTCAGCTTTGTGTTAATTATATGCGTGCATCATACACTTGACTCTACAGACCTTTAAGTCATATGAAATGTGCTCACTCAAAACCAGTATGTTGTTCCATATCTAATTAGTGGTTAAGCAATATAATTTACAATGTAAGCATTACCTTAGTCACAATTTGAACAGTGACTTACACTAAAACTGCCTTTTAGTGAATAGCTATGGTTGCCTAACTTTTAACTGTTAAATATTAACACACCCTGTAGACCATGTGGAAAAAAAGCAGCTTTTAATACCAAATAGTAAATGGTTATATATAACTTCAATGAACAAAATTTGGTATTCGTTTTCTTTATTCAGTGTCCTTGTCCTCAAGGCACAGGCTTGGTCAGAGACCAGAGGTATTTCCATCACACTCCAGAGGTATTTCCATCTCCCTTTGAAAAATGACAACTAAAGCTACAAGTGGCATGAGATTAAGACAATTTCAGTAATCAAGACATCAGCTAGCCCCTCCCCACCATTCCACCTGTTCTTTTTGGGGTAGGAGGAGACAAGTTCTATATAGCCTCTAGTGATCTTCGTTTCAGGGTCCTCCTGCCTCAGCTCAGGCCCCCATGACTGCCAGAATTCTTTCAATTCTGGAATAAACAAAACAAACAAACAAACAAACAAAAAAAAAAAACCAGGGTTTATCTAACTTTATGTATGATCTTTTGTGTACTTAAAATGTAGGTTGCAACAAAATAACTACCAAAGGTAATTCATTTTGTGAGGTTTTATTTTTCCTTTATTTTGAGGCCACCTCCTGCTGGCCTCAAAGACTCTACAACTGTTCTCCCTTGGCCTCCAAAGTACGATGGCCACAAGGCATGAGCCACCATCATGGCAGACACATTTTAATCTCTGGAATGGGTGGCATTGCAGAATTAGGTCAGCGGGTAAATGGACTTGCTATCCAAGCACCGGAACCCCAGAAGGGGATCCCAACACTAGTTTAAAAAAAAAAGAAAAAAGGCTGTGAACATACTGAAACCCGACTAGTACAAATGAGAGGCCTTGTCCCCTAAGAGGAAGGTGGAGATGACTCTGCAAGCCAGCAGACATGCAAAGTGTCTCTCTCACACACAACACACGAAAGTCCTTGGGTGTGTACTTTTTGTCTTTTTAGAGTGCCTCTCCATCCTTTAGAAAAATAAAACAATTCTACAATGGTTTTCCTTAATGTGGGCTTCTTTGTAAATTTAAACTATTTAAAAAGCCACTTCTGGTAACCTAGGATTTTCCACTCCTTTTTTTCCACATCACACGTCCCGCTGCAGTAGCTTCCAGTTACCTTTCCTTTCGAGCCTGATCCCACAGCCACTACTGTAGCTTGCAATACTTTTCCTTGAGACTTTTCTGGAAGCATAATGCCACCTTTGGTCACAGTTTCGGCGGCACTCCTTTCAACCAATACTCTGTCAAAGAGTGGTAGAAACTTTTTGAAAGCTTGTCCAGCCTGCGGAGAAAAACGTGTGTTTAAACCGACTGTAATTGCATTTGCAGCGGCAAAGCCTTAACAGGTCAAACGTCCCAAACTAACAAGAAAATCCAAGTGTACTTTAAGTTAATATTCTCAAGTGTTCCATTCCCTGTCTATTGTGTCCGTCTGTGTGGGGTGTTCATTGCTCATCAGCAGCCACACTGCCTTTAACCACAACCTTGGTCTGTTCCAAGGTCAAACGTTTTCCTTCTTTAGGATTTTTTTTTTTTTTTTAATCCTAGTATCGCCAGTGAGGGAGTGTCAATTTTGGGCCTGGGTCATATATTCTCCAACACAGTATGCATCCTTTAAAGCCCTGCCAGGGCAGGTGGGCTGCTGAGTGTGCACCCGGGTTCCCGCCCCCCTGCCCCGGGCGCCTGCAGCACACGTGCGAGCGAAGAAGCCATGGTGGAGAAACGCACCGGACAGGCCTCGCTTCTGCGGAACCCGGGCGGGCGGTGGACACTGCGTGGGCCCTCCTGCCAGTCCTAACCCGGCACACGGGGACGCCGTGGGTGGCTGGCGACCCCGACCCGCAGGCAGGCCTGCCGGCCCCGGGACACTCACTCACTCACTCACTCACCATGACTCGCGCCGCCGCAGCTCAGACTCTGCACTCGGGCCGCCGCTGCAAGGAGAGTCCGGAGGGCCGGCTGGGGACACGTGAAAAGGCCACGCAGCGCGCAGGCGCACGCGGGCCCTGAGCGTGAGAGAGGGCGGCCACTCCAGCGCGCGCGCCGATTGGTGGCGAGGGCTCCGCGCAGGCCGCCGACGGGGGCGGTCGGAGGCGGAAGAGAAGGGGCGCACTTTCTAGGCTTTTCCAGGCGGCCCGCCGAGGTGAAAGGACGAGCCCTTCGTCCTCCTCCCGGAAATGACGCCACTTGACCCTTGACCCACGGGAGGCGCGGCGCCCTTCCGGAAGGTTCTAGAACGGAGCGAGGCCCAGGGAACTAGCGTGCGGCGGCGGGAGAGGGTTGGGCCCGCGGGGCTGAGACCGCTCGGGTACTGGGGGCGGGGCCGCGCGCGCCGCATGCAGATTGCAGGGCCCGGGCGTGGGAGGGAGCGGGGCGCGCGCTCACGCGGGGCCGCGGGGCGGGGCCGCGGAGGGAGGGGACTCGGGCTCATTGCGGTGCGCGCCCTGCGCTCGGTCCCTCACTCGCAGCCGACGGCCTGCTTCGCCTCGTGCGCTCCCGCCGCAGCCCCGCAGGTACGCGGCCTCGGCGTGCATGGCGCCCGGGAGCTGGCCGGCCTGCTTCCGGCACGGCCTGAGCACGGCGTGCAAGGGGACAAGGCCGGCAGCGACGCCGCAGGCTCAGCTGGCCTGTCCAGGCCCGGCCGGGCCACGCGGGTTTCATCACGTGCGGCGGGGACCACGCGACCCAGGCCAAGCGCGGGAGCGAGGACGGGCTGGGGTGGGAGCCACTTGGGACCTCTGGGGCCACCTGCGCGTGGCGCACTGCAGGGATCTTGTCGGAGGGTGGTCGCGGTCCCTTCTGGCCCCCACTGGCTGCAGGGATCTGGCGCCTTCACTTTGACCTTGCCTGGGGCTTCTTGTCGGGAAGACACGTGGGGCCGCGCGGATGGGCTACGCTGCGGTCCTGGTTTTTGCGGCCTTGCTAACCGCTGTGCTACAGTAGCTCCGGTTGGATACCCGGTGCCACTTTTCCTGAGCGGGGTTTTGCACCGTCATGAGGACTAGGGTAGCTATGCACTTGCATTTGGAACCTGCCACGCTTAGGCCAGCTTGATTTTTTTTTCCTATCCCCACACACACTTGGAGCGGATATGCTCCCAAGGCCGCTTTGGCAGTGAAAGATTAACTCGCCATTGCAGGAGTGGGTGGCCATGGGGAATGGTTTCGTGTGCTAGTGCTGTAGGTCAAGTATGGGGGCGGCCTCCTTAATCCGTTGCTAGCAAATGATGGCCTGAAGCTGCAGCGCCGTGTGTGGCCCAGGCGTGGAGGTTAGCAGAGTACTGCCAAGTTCCGATCTAGCTGGCCTCCATGTTCTCAAGTACAGGTGGACAAGTTTGTCATTAGCTAGTAGTGATCCTTGGCTTTTTTTTTTTCCTTCCTCCCCCAGAAATGCTTCGACTACCCACAGTCCTTCATCAGATGAGACCAGTGTCCCGGGCGCTGGCTCCTCATCTCACTCGGGCCTATGCCAAAGATGTTAAATTTGGTGCGGATGCTCGAGCCTTAATGCTTCAAGGTGTAGACCTTTTAGCCGATGCTGTAGCTGTTACAATGGGGCCAAAGGTATCAGTATACTTTAAATCGTGTTAATAAAAGAATAATGTTCTGTAGCTGCAAATTAGACAATATTTTCTTAAGTTTTATGGAAGTCTAATTCGCATGTAGTACATGTTAGTGATTTGGGGGTGTTATTTAGGAGTTTTATTAGTTGGTGACCTTAGTACTGCTGCAGCTGATTTGGGGGACTTTTGTGCAACATGATGTAATAGAGTAGTAATAGCTCAAGGAGGATTTTCAAACTTGAGGCGTAATTAATCTTGTGTGAATGCTTGCATTAAATTTTGGATCCTTTCCCAGAAGTTAGAGGGTATAGTACAGCTAAGGGGAAAGTACAGCTCAAGTCTAGTAACACCTCAAAGTGTATAATTGTAAATGTGAGGTTTTATACTGTACTGAAGTATTTATTCCAGCATACATACAGTAAATGCACTAGCATAGAGTTTATGTGTATTGGTGTCTTGCCTGCGTGTATATCTGTGAAGGTTCCAGAGTTGTGAGCTGCTGTGTGGGTGCTGGGAATTGAACCTGCATCTTAACCACTGAGCCATGAGTTTATTTGCATTATTCTGTAACTGTTACTACCACACAGCTCCAGAAATGTTTTCACTTGCACATGGAAAAGGCTATATGGTCTCCCAATTATCCCTTTATTGTTCGTACCTCATGATTTCTGCCATTTCCACATTCCAAAAGTTTGGTTTGGGGTTTTTGAGAGCCTTGATAGCTTAGTCTGACCTCTAACTCCCTTTGTACTAAGGCTATTCTTGAACTCCTGATCCTCCTCCTTCTGTCTCCCAAGTGTGTAGCAGTTCAGTATACTATTTGCCTTGTATTTATTGAGACAGGGTCTTTAGCCACTTGAGACTCCTGTGGATGAAGCTAGCTTGAACAGATCAGTGCTGAGATCAAAGGCTGGAGTCACTCATCTGTGTGGTTGAGTAAGGAGCCATAGCACTTTGAGGTCATTGGATGTGGGGCACAGCCACTTTAATGTTAAAGAGCTGCATAAATTGCCATTTATATAGCTCAAGACAGAATACCTTGGTTCAAATCCAAGTTGCCAGTACTGTTGATGTCATTTTTGAACTTCTGTATTGCCTAAGCAGAAAACTGTTCTTAACTTACTGGCTGATATTTAGTGAATGGATGAGATTCATGTTTCAGAACTGTTAAAAATCGATAACTTTGAGGCTTATGGTTGAGGATTATTGTTCTGTTGTTGTAGGGAAGAACGGTGATTATTGAACAGAGTTGGGGAAGTCCCAAAGTAACGAAAGATGGGGTCACTGTTGCCAAGGCAATTGATTTAAAGGATAAATATAAAAATATTGGAGCTAAACTTGTTCAAGATGTTGCCAATAACACCAATGAAGAGGCTGGGGATGGCACCACCACTGCTACTGTTCTGGCACGTGCTATTGCCAAGGAAGGCTTTGAGAAGATCAGCAAAGGGGCTAATCCAGTAGAAATCCGGAGAGGTGAGAGCACCATGTCATTGCCCTACAGCAATGAGAGAATGTTGTCTCATTTTTGTCCTTTCTTATACATTTGTTGGTGTGTCTGGATGGAGTTGTACTCTCTACCTTTGTTTCATTTGCTCAGGTGCCATATTGGAAATAGGCAACGTGATTGAATTAGTAGTAGCTTATGGTTTGGCCCTCTGTATACTTCATGCTCATCTTACAAGTAGTCTCCTGCCTAAGCCTCCTGGGTATTGGGATTACAGGTGTGAGTCACCACTCAACATCTTGGTCAAGTTTTCACAATGTTTATGGTGTTCAACTTTATGTGAAGTTGCATGATTGAGTGCATGTCATGCCACTTGGTACAGTTAGACAGTGCTGACATGAGAGCTTGCACATACATGTTAAAATGAACCTATAAGTTTATATTCAGTTTGTGAGCCATAATGAGCATTGTAACATGCATTCTTAAACTAGGTGTGATGTTGGCTGTTGATGCTGTAATTGCTGAACTGAAAAAACAATCTAAACCTGTGACGACCCCTGAAGAAATTGCTCAGGTAAGGGTTTTTCCTGTTTGAAAAGGTCTTTTTGGTTTTTCAAGATAGGGTTTCTTTGTGTAGCCTTGGCTGTCCTGGAACCTGATATGTAGACAAGGCTGGTGTCAAACTCACAGAGACCCACCTGCCTCAGCTTCCCAAGTACGGTGATTAAAAGAGTGCATTACCACTACCCCCCCAACACACACGCATGCACGTGCACACTAGTAAAATAAGATTACTATTTGGGAAGATGTTCTTAGGTGTTCTCAATGTTCCCTGACCTATATGGGATCAAACCTAGTCCTTGAAACATAGCAGGCAAGTAATAAGTATTTTTTATTTGTATGTGCCTGGGTATATGTACGTGTGCCACATGATTTATGAACCCATAAAAGGCAGTGGTAGAGACAGTTACCAGCCAGTGTGAGCTAGGTGCTGACCTGAATAGTAAATCATCTTAACCACTCAGGCTTCTCCAGCCCCCTTGGTATATTCTTAACGTGCTGAAGAATGGACGACCATTTCACCAGTACTTAGTTAAAGCTGGGTCAAAGTGTCAGTTTAGAAGGTCAAGGGGGAAGAGGGTTGAAAATACTGATCCTGCCATTTAATATTGAAGTTACATGGTTATTTCAGGTTGCTACAATTTCTGCAAATGGAGACAAAGACATTGGAAACATCATTTCTGATGCAATGAAAAAGGTTGGAAGGAAGGGCGTCATCACAGTGAAGGCAAGTGTGGGGTTTGATGTGTTCTGATAACACCTTCAGTGAGGTGTGTGTCAACTGCATTCCAAGCAGAAAACTTGAGTATCTCGTTTGTGCCAGCACATTCATTCCTTTGTCTCTCTCTATCTGTGCTGAGTATGAGGCTTACTGGTGTCTGAATTGGGAGTCTAACCTCTCAGAATGAATCTGTCCAAGTAAATAAATAAGTATAGTTAGCTCAGCTAGCTGTGAATAGGGGGAAAGATAGAGCAAGACCTCACTTTATAGCTTTGGTTATCCCAGAGCCATAGGCCTCAACCTCAGAGAGGTGTTATTCCTCTGCCTTCCCTTTGTTGTGGGGACTAACGGTGTGTGTACCTGGTGGCTCAGATTCCACAAAAAAATAGGAATTGTGAGCCACCATGTAGGTGCCAAGAATCTAACCAGATCCTATTCATTAGCAGCAAATGTTTCTAACCCCTGAGCTATCTTAAGATTTAGCTGCCCAAGTAATGTTTCCTCGCTGAAATCCATTCATCTTAATTCTTTGACTCTTCATAGGATGGAAAAACACTGAATGATGAATTAGAAATTATTGAAGGCATGAAATTTGACAGAGGATATATTTCCCCCATATTTTATTAACACATCAAAAGGTAAGAGTAAGTCAGTGAATCATGAAAATACACATCAAAGGTATCTGTCAGCTGTAGGCAGTGGGTTGGTAAAACCTAAAAATTAAAAAGTCAATGGTTCACTAAATGAATGAGTTGTCTCTGTAGAAGTAAATTGTTAGTTTTCTCAGTGCTGTTAGAATTTGGTTTTACTGTTCACTGTTTTACAGGTCAAAAATGTGAATTCCAAGATGCCTATGTTCTGTTGAGTGAAAAGAAAATTTCTAGTGTCCAATCCATTGTACCTGCCCTTGAAATTGCTAATGCTCATCGGAAGCCCTTGGTCATAATTGCTGAAGATGTTGATGGAGAAGCTCTAAGCACACTGGTTTTAAACAGGTGGGTTTGGGTGGATTGTGTTGTTGGGTGGAAGATGATTTGTGTTGCTGTTTGAAATTAATTCCATGTTGATCTACTTGTGTCCCTTAAGAGTTGTAGTGTACATTGTGGTGCTCTACGAATTGAGTCTAGTGGTTTGTTAAGACCACTGTGGAGCTGTCTTAAATGCACAAAACCCTTCAGCCTATGCCTCCCACAGCTTCCCAGAGAGAACTAGCCGTGTGTCTGGAACATAGAGGCAGCAGTTCTTTAAGTAGGTGATTGGCTTGGGACAAATTCAGATATGTGAGAGCCCCATGTCATCTTTGTTCAGACCAGACGTTGTGGGACTCCTGAGTGGTTCAGTAGTGCCAGAACCTACCAGGAACTAAATTAGAGATTTTCTCCCAATTGCCCCTTCAGTTTAAATCTCACAAAGTTAATTAAATGTTCTTTGCAGGCTAAAAGTTGGTCTTCAGGTTGTAGCAGTCAAAGCTCCAGGTTTTGGGGACAATAGGAAGAACCAGCTTAAAGATATGGCTATTGCTACTGGTGGTGCGGTAAGTAAATCACTGATGCTGTTTTGCTCAGTGAAGTTTGTGTTTCCATGTTGCAAATAATAGAATATACACTTCACAAATAGATGTGGCTGTTTCTATCTATTGGGTATTGGAACATAGGGATTAGATCAATGTCACATTTCTAATCTGCTGAGTCTGACCTAAGAATGGATGTAATAAAAGTTTTTCTCAAAATTCAAATAAAGCTAGTTCCAGTTTCTGGGATACCAGTGGCCTTGACATCAAGAAAAACAGCATTGTTTTACTTTGTGTGTATGGGTGTTTTGTATGCACACCCAAAGGCGGCATCTGGTCCTATGGGACTACAGTTGTGAGCTGCTGTATGGGTGCTGAGAGGACACTTGAAAGAGCAGTGCAGCTAGTGCTCTTGGATGCTGAGCCATCTCCAGACCTGAAAAGTATTTCAAGATGTTTCTCCTTATAATGGCTATGTTACATGCATTAGTAAGCTTGGTGTAATGGAAAGCACTTAAGTGCACACTGCTTTTACAGGTATTTGGAGAAGAGGGGCTAAATCTAAATCTTGAAGATGTTCAAGCTCATGACTTAGGAAAAGTTGGAGAGGTAATTGTCACCAAAGATGATGCCATGCTTTTGAAAGGAAAGGGTGACAAAGCTCAAATTGAGAAACGCATTCAAGAAATCACTGAGCAGCTAGACATAACAACTAGTGAATATGAGAAGGAAAAGCTGAACGAGAGACTCGCTAAACTTTCAGATGGAGTGGCTGTGTTGAAGGTAAGACTTTTAACATTTGCCGGTTATCTTTTTTGTCTCTGAATCTGTGGTATTTACCAATAGTAGCTAAGCAAGTGCCTTCATTCCTGAAATCTTTAGCTGTGTGTGTGCGCTTTCCATAGGGTATATGGGGTGGTCAGGAGCAGCTATCAGTGGTGGGTTGTCTACCTGCCCGCCGTAATTTCAAGGATTAAACTCAGGATCATCAGGCTTGCAAGGCAATCAATCCCTTTGACCCACTGGGGCTATATCCCAGGACTGCCTGAGTCTAAAATAGGCATCTATCCCTGACTGCTGCAAAGCTTAAGGCTGGGACTGTTTCTTGTCCTGTGTAGTGCAAGCAATCTACTACTGCCCCATATCCCAGCCTTTTTCTTATTCTTTGGAGCCCTGGCTGTCCTGGAACTCACTCTGTAGACCAGGCTGGCCTCAAACTCAGAGATATTTGCCTGCCTCTGCCTCCTTAGTGCTGTGATTAAAGGTATGCACCATCTGGAAAAGATGTTTTGTTAGTGGGATAAGTTCCTCAGCAGTGACAGCCTCACTGTTCTTGACATGTTATTTACTACAGATGACTAGTCACATGTGACACTTAACCTGTTATTCTAGAATTGCTTCTTTTGTTTTGAACTCTGTAGCCCGGGCTGGCCTTAGTTGGGGTAACCCATTTACTGTGTCACCATACCCTGCTCAGACCGTCATAGTGAATGGGAAAGATTGTGCTAACTAGAATTGTTTTCATCTACAGGTTGGAGGAACAAGTGATGTTGAAGTGAATGAGAAGAAAGACAGGGTTACAGATGCTCTCAATGCTACAAGAGCAGCTGTTGAAGAAGGCATTGTTCTAGGAGGGGGCTGCGCTCTGCTTCGGTGCATCCCAGCCTTGGATTCATTAAAGCCTTCTAATGAAGATCAAAAAATAGGTAAAGACTATCTTTTGCTTTTTGAGACAGGGTTCCTCTGGATAGCTTTTACTGTCCTGTAGATCAGGCTGGCCTCGAACTCGAGATTTGTCTGCCTCTGCCTCCCTGGTGTTGGGATTAAAGGCAAATGACTTTGTGGCATGATTCTTTGTTGAAAAGTAGTATTGTTGGTGCCAGAGAGATAATTAATAATGTACCACATTTTTCAGGGGTAATTCTTTTTACCTGTAGTAGGATTGGAAGAGCTCTCACGGACTGTGGGCTTGTGTTGAATTATTTTGTGTGTATGGGTATTTTGCTTGAATGTCTTGTGTGCTGTGTGTGCGATATCCTCAGAGGCCAGAAGAGGGCATTGGATCCCCTGGAACTGTAGTGAGCTACATTGGGTGCTAAGGGTCAAATCGGGTTCTCACAGAGAGCAGCCAGTGCTCTTAACCTTTAAGCCATCTCTGCCTCTCCAAAAAAGGGAAAAAGCAAATAAATTTGTGACAATGTGTTTGCTTTGTAGGTATAGAAATTATTAAAAGAGCACTTAAAATTCCTGCAATGACAATTGCTAAGAATGCAGGTGTTGAAGGATCTTTGATAGTTGAGAAAATTCTGCAGAGTTCCTCAGAAGTTGGTTATGATGCTATGCTCGGAGATTTTGTGAACATGGTGGAAAAGGGAATCATTGATCCAACAAAGGTAAATAATTCAGTATTTCTTAAACATTGGATGGCTTGTTCTATGGTAAGTGGTTTTCATTAGTTAATCATTTACAAACAATTTTTTTTTTCTAGGTTGTGAGAACTGCTTTACTGGATGCTGCTGGGGTGGCCTCCTTGCTAACTACAGCAGAAGCTGTAGTGACCGAAATTCCTAAAGAAGAGAAGGACCCTGGAATGGGCGCAATGGGTGGAATGGGAGGGGGTATGGGAGGTGGCATGTTCTAATTCCTAGAATAGTGCTTTGTTTGCCCTTATCAATGAACTGTGACAGGAAGCTCAAGGCAGGTTCCTCAGCGATAACTTCAGAGAAGTCACCTGAAGAAAATAACTGAAGAGAAGGCTGGCTGATCACTATAACCATCAGTTACTGGTTCCCATTGACAATATATAATGGTTTACTGCTGTCATTGTCCATGCCTACAGATAATTTATTTTGTATTTTTGAATAAAGACATTTGTACATTCCTGATACTGGGTGAAAGAGCCATATACCACTGTCCTGCTTTCAACTTAAACCCCTGAGGCAGTTCTGTTCTGTTACAGTCAGGATTGTAGTGCTATCACCAGATGAGTTCAGAAGCAGCCTGTCTGTGGAGAGTGAGAATAACTGTGTACAAAGTAGAGAAGTATCCAATTATGTGACAACTTTTGTGTAATAAAATTTTGTTTAAAGTTCTGGTTGTGTCATAGTCTTAAGGATGGGAGAAATGAAAGCTAGAAAAGACCATCATTGGGTATGTAGATATACCACATTCTATATCTGTGAGATCAAGCCCAGAAATAATCAGTGGTCTCGAACAGGCAAAGTGAGGCCCTGGTCTGAATTCCCAACCTTCACTTTACAAACAGCCCAGTGGAGGCTACAAGAACCAAGGTAGCTAGCAAATGTTCAAGATGCAGATAAAGCAGGGATAAATCCATTGTCACAAAGGGTTTATTTGAACAATGGATGGAAATTTCCAGAATCAACAAATGAACCAGAAATAGAAAGGGGCAACAAACACTGGTCCAGTACTTAGCTGTGGAAATGTACTTGCATTTTCTTGAAAATGAGTAACCAAGAGGAAAGGAACCTGCTGTACAGAACCTGCTATCTCAGAAGGGAAACTCAGTATTGGCGCTGTGGCAGAGAGCTCCAGGTTGTTAGATTTTGGTAGCTCCAACAGGTCTGACCCTCTCAAACAGCTGCAGCTCCAGGCTGCTGAATGTCAGTGTCTGTACTGAAGTAACAGGAAATGCTTAAGAAAAGGCTTGTTTTGGTTATGGAAACAGGGTTTTTCTGTATAGTCCTTATTCTGGAATTTACTCTGTAGACAGGTTGTGACAGCATTTTAAAATTAAAGACTCTGTAACAGGAATAATAAAAGAGCCAGAGATTGATATCGGGGTTCAAGCTGAAGATCAGTAAAGCAAAGCAGCCAGCCACAAGCTTTTACCTCTACCTGAAGGTTGGAAATAAACCAAACCTCAGACTGCTGCCCCCTTTTATACCTCAAATCCCAGGATTAAAGGCATGGGATTCCCTTTGTGTGAGCTGTTTCTCTTTAGAACAGGATCAATTTCATGTAGCTCACATAGCTCAGTGTGGCCTTCAACTAACAGATCCATCTGTTTATCTCGAGTCCTGGGATTAAAGGTGTGTGCCGCCACCACCACCTGACTAGCTAGTATGGCTGCTGGGATTAAAGGTGTGTACCACCATTGCCTGGCTCTAGGGCTTGTGGCTAGCTTTGCTTTTGTTACCCTCAGGCAAGCTTTAAGAAATCATAAATAATATATCATCATAACTCTTGGTCACAGTACACCAATAAATCTGGGGTTTTGTTTTCCCATAGTGGTATGGTGTCTCAATCCTTTCTATGTGATCAGTAATATCGATAGTGTACAGGCAAAAAGGCTTGAAAATAAATGATACACTCTACATCTTGTTGGTCACAAATGAGGACCAGATATTTCGGACACAAATTGAGGTCTTCTATATTAAAAATCTCTGATACCATCACTGCCACTGTAAGTTTTTGTAATGAAGCCAACTCATTTGAATTCATAAAAATATCTTGTTAGGGTACAATGCTTAATAAAATTGGCAGGTGTGTGTGTAGCATATGCCTTTAACCCCAGAATTTGGTAGAGTTGGGCAGTTCTCTGAGTTGCAGGTCAGCCTGGTCTATAGAATGAGTTCAAGGATAGCCAGGGGTACACAGAGAAATCCTGTCTCGGAAAAAAGTCTCGGTCAGGGATCCCATGTGTTGCTCTTTTGCCACAGCTGCGGGCAATGAAACATGAACATGAGACTCAACTCACCCATATGGAGTTTATTGGTGGAGGAAATGGGGGAAGGTGTCAGGTGTTGGCCAACTGGGAGCAGAGGGGAGAGAGAGAAGAAAGAGCAGAAAAAGCAGAAAGGAACAGTAAGCACAAAGAGAGCGTAAGTGGGCAGGGGTCTGTCTTTTAATGGGGTCCTTTAGACCTGTGTGTAGACTAGATGTTGCTCCTGCTAGCCTTGTCCCAGAGCTGCATTAGCTCCAAATAACACACAGAGACGCTGTATCAGATATAAAGCTGTTGGCCTGTTACTAGCATTTCTTATTGGCTAGCTCTGTTTTAAATATTAACCCATTTTTATTAATCTAAGTGTTTCCACATGGTCTTATCTTACCAGAGACAGGGTCTGGACCTCTTCCCTCAAGTGCTTACATCTTGATTCTTCTCTACTACATCTCCCAGAATCGTCCTTGTTTCCTAGTCCTGCCTATCTTGTCTTCCAATTTGCCAACAGTGTTTTTATTCATTAACCAATAGGAGAAACATATTTACAGAATGACATCTCCCATGATCTCTTTACTGTCTAAATAAAAAGAAGGATTTTAACTTTATTTAACATGGTAAAATATATAACAAAACAGTTATTAACTAAGAACTGTTGTTAGCATAGTCTATTAACATTTAACAAGATTTAAAGAAAATATTCCATCATTTATCCTATTTTTGTGAGTCTAAACTTTTATATATAACTTCTCTTTAATCCTAAGGAAAACTATAGCCATAACTGTCTACCTTCATCTCATTCAAAGGCCACAGAAGGATAATATATAAACTCTAGAAATGACAGAGGCATTTAGGCTATAGGACATAGTGTGTCTGGCAGACTCCTCAGCAAAGCAGGAAACTTTAAAATGTCCCACCTGTGTTGGCAGTTTGTCAGTCACTTTTTCTCTGTGTCCTATAGAATGTCTGGCAGACTCTTCCATGAAGCAGGAACCCTACAGCAATGTCCATCTTGTTTTAGCACTTTTCTGTGGGTCTTGCATGTTCAGTTTATACAGCATAAAGTCAAACAGTCCAGACAAGAGCAGTATCCTGCCCTAATTGCTAGTCTTGTCATATTGGAAGTAAACTCCATAATGAGTTTCTTCGATGTCTATTTTCCTTTCTGACACAGGTGATGTTGCCAGGAGCAGTTGTGCCTCACTGTTAAGAAAAACCCTAAGCCATTTTAAATGCCATATTCTGTAAGTCTTTGAAAGGTTTGAAGAATATCCACCTCAAATACATCTCTGTATCTCTAGAAAACCTAACTAATTTAACTCTAAGTTTTGACTATCATAGATAACTATAATCTGTACTAAATTATACATTTCTAAATGAGCTATATAACACAATACCTAAACAAGAGAAATATACCTATCACAAAATTGACCTTAAATTTATATCCATAAATGAAGATCCATTCCTAAACAAAGTATTCATTTTTATACCATAATCCCCTTTTTACCTTTAAAAGAGATTGGTTGTGGTCATTAACCATTTATAACTAATCCCACATAAATGAAAACAAACATTTGTAGACAATACTTGGCAATTTGGACATTGTTTTTTAAAAAATTTCTTCCTGCTGGTAGGGGTCATTGTCCCGGGGATCCTAGGAAGACTCAGAAATTCTGGCTGCAGTGGTCTGTAGGGCTGCCTTGTCCCAGATGTTTTGAATGCTGGATCACCTGGGACATTGTTTTAGGGGGTCTTGCTTGATCAAACCATGTTAGTTTGGAAGGACTTTGTGGCTTTTTATTTTCTGTGGAAACAAAAATAGAAAATTTTTCCTCGGTAACCTGTCCTTAGACTTAAATTTGGAAGTTAAAGCATTTTAAAAATATATAAATTGGATTAATCTAGTAGCATTTCTTTTAACAGTTGTTACTATTTCCTCAGCAGTCAAACAATACAAAGACAACACAATAGCATATGGTATCCAGACTCTATGTGTTTCCATCTTCATGTGGCTTTTTTATTAGTCTATTTTTTTTAACTTTTATTTTTTTATTTTTTAGAGACAGGGTTTCTCTGTGTAACTTTTATCTGTCCTGGAATTCACTCTGTACACCAGGGCCACTTAGAAATCACAGAGATCTGCTTGCCTTTGTTTCCCAAGTACTGGAACTATGTGCCTTTACACCAGCTACTCTCTTTACTTTTTAAAAAACCACTTTATCTTGTTTTTGTTTTCTCTCCCAAGCCTACATATATTTTAAAACACACTATAAACCTTTAGAGGTTTTTCTTTATCTGAATCTGTCTTTATTGTAAATCTTTATCTTTTTCTGGACACAAGTCTTTTATCTGGTAAACAACAACATTGCTAAAATGAAAGCCACAGATGTATTAACCAGGGTCTATCCAAGATGGCAGGGCTACATTTATCACCAGTACCGAGAGCTGTGCTCACTGTCTTGGTCTATGCTGCCATCAAGTATCATGCTGTCGACTTGGAGATAGGGTCACTGTCACTACCAGCTCTGGTACACACCATTAAGTTGTTATCAGAGTTGTCATTTATGCTGCTGAGTCAGGAAATCTCCCTTAAAGAAGCTGCACAAATCTCTGCTTGTCTCTAGCAAAACAGAGCCCCACTAAGAAAAATGCTGCTACCAAGAAGTCTTGCTTGTCTCTGTTCTTTTGTTTCTAAAACCCCTTTTTAAGTTTTTGTCAAGTTTTAAATGAAAGTTCTCAGGCTTCACGCTGTTTGCCATTTTGTTACAGGCAGTTTACCTGCCCACCTGTGCCAACTGTGTCAGCCCCAAATAACACAGAGACCCTGTATTAAATATACAGCTGTTGGCCTGTTACTAGCATTTCATATTGGCTAGCTCTGTTTTAAATATTAACCCATTTTTATTAATCTAAGTGTTTCCACATGGTCTTATCTTACCAGAGACAGGGTCTGGACCTCTTCCCTCAAGTGCTTACATCTTGATTCTTCTCTACTACATCTCCCAGAATCGTCCTTGTTTCCTAGTCCTGCCTATCTTGTCTTCCAATTTGCCAACAGTGTTTTTATTCATTAACCAATAGGAGAAACATATTTACAGAATGACATCTCCCATGATCTCTTTACTGTCTAAATAAAAAGAAGGATTTTAACTTTATTTAACATGGTAAAATATATAACAAAACAGTTATTAACTAAGAACTGTTGTTAGCATAGTCTATTAACATTTAACAAGATTTAAAGAAAATATTCCATCATTTATCCTATTTTTGTGAGTCTAAACTTTTATATATAACTTCTCTTTAATCCTAAGGAAAACTATAGCCATAACTGTCTACCTTCATCTCATTCAAAGGCCACAGAAGGATAATATATAAACTCTAGAAATGACAGAGGCATTTAGGCTATAGGACATAGTGTGTCTGGCAGACTCCTCAGCAAAGCAGGAAACTTTAAAATGTCCCACCTGTGTTGGCAGTTTGTCAGTCACTTTTTCTCTGTGTCCTATAGAATGTCTGGCAGACTCTTCCATGAAGCAGGAACCCTACAGCAATGTCCATCTTGTTTTAGCACTTTTCTGTGGGTCTTGCATGTTCAGTTTATACAGCATAAAGTCAAACAGTCCAGACAAGAGCAGTATCCTGCCCTAATTGCTAGTCTTGTCATATTGGAAGTAAACTCCATAATGAGTTTCTTCGATGTCTATTTTCCTTTCTGACACAGGTGATGTTGCCAGGAGCAGTTGTGCCTCACTGTTAAGAAAAACCCTAAGCCATTTTAAATGCCATATTCTGTAAGTCTTTGAAAGGTTTGAAGAATATCCACCTCAAATACATCTCTGTATCTCTAGAAAACCTAACTAATTTAACTCTAAGTTTTGACTATCATAGATAACTATAATCTGTACTAAATTATACATTTCTAAATGAGCTATATAACACAATACCTAAACAAGAGAAATATACCTATCACAAAATTGACCTTAAATTTATATCCATAAATGAAGATCCATTCCTAAACAAAGTATTCATTTTTATACCATAATCCCCTTTTTACCTTTAAAAAGAGATTGGTTGTGGTCATTAACCATTTATAACTAATCCCACATAAATGAAAACAAACATTTGTAGACAATACTTGGCAATTTGGACATTGTTTTTTAAAAATTTCTTCCTGCTGGTAGGGGTCATTGTCCCGGGGATCCTAGGAAGACTCAGAAATTCTGGCTGCAGTGGTCTGTAAGGCTGCCTTGTCCCAGATGTTTTGAATGCTGGATCACCTGGGACATTGTTTTAGGGGGTCTTGCTTGATCAAACCATGTTAGTTTGGAAGGACTTTGTGGCTTTTTATTTTCTGTGGAAACAAAAATAGAAAATTTTTCCTCGGTAACCTGTCCTTAGACTTAAATTTGGAAGTTAAAGCATTTTAAAAATATATAAATTGGATTAATCTAGTAGCATTTCTTTTTAACAGTTGTTACTATTTCCTCAGCAGTCAAACAATACAAAGACAACACAATAGCATATGGTATCCAGACTCTATGTGTTTCCATCTTCATGTGGCTTTTTTATTAGTCTATTTTTTTAACTTTTATTTTTTTATTTTTTAGAGACAGGGTTTCTCTGTGTAACTTTTATCTGTCCTGGAATTCACTCTGTACACCAGGGCCACTTAGAAATCACAGAGATCTGCTTGCCTTTGTTTCCCAAGTACTGGAACTATGTGCCTTTACACCAGCTACTCTCTTTACTTTTTAAAAAACCACTTTATCTTGTTTTTGTTTTCTCTCCCAAGCCTACATATATTTTAAAACACACTATAAACCTTTAGAGGTTTTTCTTTATCTGAATCTGTCTTTATTGTAAATCTTTATCTTTTTCTGGACACAAGTCTTTTATCTGGTAAACAACAACATTGCTAAAATGAAAGCCACAGATGTATTAACCAGGGTCTATCCAAGATGGCAGGGCTACATTTATCACCAGTACCGAGAGCTGTGCTCACTGTCTTGGTCTATGCTGCCATCAAGTATCATGCTGTCGACTTGGAGATAGGGTCACTGTCACTACCAGCTCTGGTACACACCATTAAGTTGTTATCAGAGTTGTCATTTATGCTGCTGAGTCAGGAAATCTCCCTTAAAGAAGCTGCACAAATCTCTGCTTGTCTCTAGCAAAACAGAGCCCCACTAAGAAAAATGCTGCTACCAAGAAGTCTTGCTTGTCTCTGTTCTTTTGTTTCTAAAACCCCTTTTTAAGTTTTTGTCAAGTTTTAAATGAAAGTTCTCAGGCTTCACGCTGTTTGCCATTTTGTTACAGGCAGTTTACCTGCCCACCTGTGCCAACTGTGTCAGCCCCAAATAACACAGAGACCCTGTATTAAATATACAGCTGTTGGCCTGTTACTAGCATTTCATATTGGCTAGCTCTGTTTTAAATATTAACCCATTTTTATTAATCTAAGTGTTTCCACATGGTCTTATCTTACCAGAGACAGGGTCTGGACCTCTTCCCTCAAGTGCTTACATCTTGATTCTTCTCTACTACATCTCCCAGAATCGTCCTTGTTTCCTAGTCCTGCCTATCTTGTCTTCCAATTTGCCAACAGTGTTTTTATTCATTAACCAATAGGAGAAACATATTTACAGAATGACATCTCCCATGATCTCTTTACTGTCTAAATAAAAAGAAGGATTTTAACTTTATTTAACATGGTAAAATATATAACAAAACAGTTATTAACTAAGAACTGTTGTTAGCATAGTCTATTAACATTTAACAAGATTTAAAGAAAATATTCCATCATTTATCCTATTTTTGTGAGTCTAAACTTTTATATATAACTTCTCTTTAATCCTAAGGAAAACTATAGCCATAACTGTCTACCTTCATCTCATTCAAAGGCCACAGAAGGATAATATATAAACTCTAGAAATGACAGAGGCATTTAGGCTATAGGACATAGTGTGTCTGGCAGACTCCTCAGCAAAGCAGGAAACTTTAAAATGTCCCACCTGTGTTGGCAGTTTGTCAGTCACTTTTTCTCTGTGTCCTATAGAATGTCTGGCAGACTCTTCCATGAAGCAGGAACCCTACAGCAATGTCCATCTTGTTTTAGCACTTTTCTGTGGGTCTTGCATGTTCAGTTTATACAGCATAAAGTCAAACAGTCCAGACAAGAGCAGTATCCTGCCCTAATTGCTAGTCTTGTCATATTGGAAGTAAACTCCATAATGAGTTTCTTCGATGTCTATTTTCCTTTCTGACACAGGTGATGTTGCCAGGAGCAGTTGTGCCTCACTGTTAAGAAAAACCCTAAGCCATTTTAAATGCCATATTCTGTAAGTCTTTGAAAGGTTTGAAGAATATCCACCTCAAATACATCTCTGTATCTCTAGAAAACCTAACTAATTTAACTCTAAGTTTTGACTATCATAGATAACTATAATCTGTACTAAATTATACATTTCTAAATGAGCTATATAACACAATACCTAAACAAGAGAAATATACCTATCACAAAATTGACCTTAAATTTATATCCATAAATGAAGATCCATTCCTAAACAAAGTATTCATTTTTATACCATAATCCCTTTTTACCTTTAAAAAGAGATTGGTTGTGGTCATTAACCATTTATAACTAATCCCACATAAATGAAAACAAACATTTGTAGACAATACTTGGCAATTTGGACATTGTTTTTTAAAAATTTCTTCCTGCTGGTAGGGGTCATTGTCCCGGGGATCCTAGGAAGACTCAGAAATTCTGGCTGCAGTGGTCTGTAAGGCTGCCTTGTCCCAGATGTTTTGAATGCTGGATCACCTGGGACATTGTTTTAGGGGGTCTTGCTTGATCAAACCATGTTAGTTTGGAAGGACTTTGTGGCTTTTTATTTTCTGTGGAAACAAAAATAGAAAATTTTTCCTCGGTAACCTGTCCTTAGACTTAAATTTGGAAGTTAAAGCATTTTAAAAATATATAAATTGGATTAATCTAGTAGCATTTCTTTTAACAGTTGTTACTATTTCCTCAGCAGTCAAACAATACAAAGACAACACAATAGCATATGGTATCCAGACTCTATGTGTTTCCATCTTCATGTGGCTTTTTTATTAGTCTATTTTTTTAACTTTTATTTTTTTATTTTTTAGAGACAGGGTTTCTCTGTGTAACTTTTATCTGTCCTGGAATTCACTCTGTACACCAGGGCCACTTAGAAATCACAGAGATCTGCTTGCCTTTGTTTCCCAAGTACTGGAACTATGTGCCTTTACACCAGCTACTCTCTTTACTTTTTAAAAAACCACTTTATCTTGTTTTTGTTTTCTCTCCCAAGCCTACATATATTTTAAAACACACTATAAACCTTTAGAGGTTTTTCTTTATCTGAATCTGTCTTTATTGTAAATCTTTATCTTTTTCTGGACACAAGTCTTTTATCTGGTAAACAACAACATTGCTAAAATGAAAGCCACAGATGTATTAACCAGGGTCTATCCAAGATGGCAGGGCTACATTTATCACCAGTACCGAGAGCTGTGCTCACTGTCTTGGTCTATGCTGCCATCAAGTATCATGCTGTCGACTTGGAGATAGGGTCACTGTCACTACCAGCTCTGGTACACACCATTAAGTTGTTATCAGAGTTGTCATTTATGCTGCTGAGTCAGGAAATCTCCCTTAAAGAAGCTGCACAAATCTCTGCTTGTCTCTAGCAAAACAGAGCCCCACTAAGAAAAATGCTGCTACCAAGAAGTCTTGCTTGTCTCTGTTCTTTTGTTTCTAAAACCCCTTTTTAAGTTTTTGTCAAGTTTTAAATGAAAGTTCTCAGGCTTCACGCTGTTTGCCATTTTGTTACAGGCAGTTTACCTGCCCACCTGTGCCAACTGTGTCAGCCCCAAATAACACAGAGACCCTGTATTAAATATACAGCTGTTGGCCTGTTACTAGCATTTCATATTGGCTAGCTCTGTTATAAATATTAACCCATTTCTAGTAATCTGAGTGTTTCCAAGTGGTCTTATCTTATCAGAAAGAGGGCCTGGACCTTGTTCTCAAGTCCCTACATCTTGAATTTCCTCTACTACATCTCCCAGAATCCTCCTTGTCTTCTAGTCCCACCTATTTTGCTTTCCTATTGGCCAACAGGGCTTTATTCATAAACATCTATGACATCTCCCATCAGGAGGTGGAGGTCATCCTTAGCTACAAAGCAAGTTTGAGGCTGGAGAGTTGGAAACTGGGCTAGGATGCTTGAAACACCCATCTCAAAAACCCACAAGACCAAGATGGATCAGTAGGTAAAGGTGCTTGCCAGCAGGCTTTACTTTACCATCTACTGACTCTAGGGAGAGAACCTACTCTAGGGAGTTGTCCTCTACCATCATAAGTCCTTGGGATGCCACCCTGCCCCAGTAAATAAATGTAAGACTTTTTGTTTTTTGTTATTTTGGTGGTTGTTTTATTTCCCAAGATAGGGCTTCTTTGTGTATCTCTAGCCATCCTGGAACTCGATCTGTAGACCAGGCTAGGCTGGAACTCAGAGATCTGCCTGTTTTTGCCTCCCAGATGCTGGGATTAAAAGCCTGCACTGCCACCTCCCAGCCAGCTAAATTTAAGACTTTTTCCTTTTTTGGAGACAGGGTTTCTCTGAATTGTTTTGGAGCCTGTTCTGGAACTAGCTCTGTAGACCAGGCTGGCCCTGAACTCACAGAGATCTGCCTGCCTCCGCCTCCTGAGTGCTGGGATTAAAGGCATGTGCCACTAATGCCCAGCCTAAATGTAAAAAATTTAAAGACAGCACAAGCACAAGCTCATCAGTTGACAAGGTAACTTGTCAACTGTGCGTAAACACACACACACACATACAGAGTCTAATAGCAGAAACAGTTAACAACACTATCACCTGTGCTTATCACCAGTTTCCCACATGCTAGAAACTGTTCTTAATGCTACATGAAAAGGAGATAGGATTCTTATGTAGTCGTTGAGTCTATGTCTTGGGACATGAAAAAGTATTAGGAATTCAGTATGGATTTTGAACACCTAGGTTGCTGCCTCACAACAACAATACTTTAACATCCAGATAAACCCAAAGCAGGGGATTCCTACAAAGGACATTTGAGTATCAGTGACACAGTCATGAGTATATAGAGCAAAGCCAGGGGTTCTAGTGGTACTCTGTCTGCATATGTCCCTGCAGGTCAGAAGAGGGTACCAGGTCTCATTATAGATGGTTGTGAGCCACCATGTGGCTGCTAGGAATGGAACTCAGACTTCTGGAAGAGCAGCCAGTGCTATTAAAGGCTGAGCCATCTCTCCAGCCCAATAAATTATTTTTAAAAAGACAGGGTTCCTCTGTGTAGCTGTCTATCCTAGAACTCACTTTGTAAGCCACATTGGTCTCAAACTCAGAGATCTGACCACCTCTGCCTCTTGAGTGCTGGGATTAAAGACATATATCACCACACCTGGCTAAAAATAAATTACTTTAAAATTTTAATAATAAAATAATAAATTATCATTTATTTATTTTGTGTATGGATGTATGATCTGTATGTATGTCTGTGTACCACAAATGTTCCTGGTGACTTCTGACACCTGAATTGAAACGAGAGCTACAAATAAATTGAGCTACCATGTGGGTGCTGGGAAATTTAATCCAAGTTCTCTGGAAGAGCACCCAGCCATCTCTGTAGCTTTAAAGCAAATTATTTTAGAAGTCCAACAGTGGGTTCCAGGATGGTAGATTATCCAAATTCTGAAACAAAGCCTACTTTCCATAGAGTTAAGCTTTGGAGTATGAGAGTAAGTGCCTCTTATACAGATAAATTAGGTCAACACAAAATAAAAGGGTTAGGTCCTGGGAATCACATACTTCAATGAACACTACATTTCAGCCCCAAAATACTGAGGTCTTTCAGGTACTGGGTACCAGCCCCTAAGACTTCAGGGTCTAGTCAAGACACTACAGCCAGCAAGGGTTCTAACTAAAAGGATCAGGTGAAAGAAACAAATCAGCTCACACACGTCTCCCCTGTCACCTGGTAAAATGCACTCAGGCAGTACTCTGGTCAGCCCAGGGTTCCATGACTACTAGTCTGCAGGCAGGTGTAAAGGACCCCTTTAAAAAGTCAGACCCCCGTCTATTCTTCCATTCTTCCTCTATCCCACAAGGTTTCCAGTTTATATACACATACAGACACAATTAGCAATTCTCTGGCAATATTAAATGTTACAGGCAAGCATTTGCTACTTGTCATCAGACTAGAATGTGTGCTGTGGCATGTGAACACCATGCCCCCCCCCACCTCAAGAGCCGCCAGGTGGTGGTAGTGCAGACCTTTAATCCTAGAATTTGAGAGGCATAGGCAGGTGGATCTCAGTGAGTTTGAAGTCAGCCTGATCTACAAACCAAATTCCAGGACAGCCAGGACTGTTAAGAAACCCTGTCTCAAGAAACAAAACAAAAATTTAACTTATAAGCCTGTTTCTTAGTTAGAGTTTCTATGCTGTGAAGAGACAGTATGACCAGAGCAACTCTTACAGGGGGAAACATTTAATTGTGGTGGCTCACTTACAGTCCAGAGGTTTAGTCCATTATCATCATGGTGAGACATAACTGCATGTAGGTAGCCACAGTGCTAGAGAAGTAGCTGACAATCCTTACGCCTTACAGGTATCTTGAGCATATATGAGACCTCAAAGCCCACTCCCACTTTCTCCAACAAGGCCATACCTCCTGATAGTGCCCCTCCCTTTGGGAGCCACATGGGTATCTGGCATCCTCACACATACATGCAAGCAAAACACCAATGCATATAAAATAAAAACAAAGTAAAAGCTTGTTTTAGATTCACTTATATTGACTGAATGAACTACTCTCAAACATGTTAAGTCAGCATTTCCAAGGCATTGTCCACAGAATCCTAGGAAGAAAATGTAAGGAATTTTGCAGTAGAATGGGATTGGGATGAGATGTGTATGCATGTAGTCCATTTTTTTCCAGGAGTCTCCCACCATACATTTTTTGGAAACAATTTTTTAATTTTTAAAGACTTTTTATCTATCATGTATGCCTGCATGTATCCTGAAGGTCAGAAGAGGGCACCAGATTTCACTACAAATGATTGTGAGTCACCATGTGGTTGCTGGGAATGGAACTCAGGTCCTCAGGAAGAGCAGCCAGTTCTCAGACCTCTGAGCCATCTCTCCAGCCCTTTTGGGATTGCATACATGCATATAACAATCCCCATTACCCTCTCACTCCCTATCTTTTCCATGAAATCTTCTAACAAGTGGTTGTTCCCCTGCACCTCTCTGGCATAGTTTTGGTGACCCAGAGTTTACTTAAGGTTGCTTGCATAAATACAGCTTAGGGAGTTTTTTACTTTTTTACTGGATCATGAGCAGCTTACCAGTGGCTACACAGTGAAGAAAATGAAGGCCCCTCTCTGCAATCATCAGTTACCAATAGTTTGTCAGGAGCCCCTCCCCACCCATGATGGAATGTGGATGTCCTTCAACTTGTGCAGTTGAGTTCCTGAGTGCAAATCATGTCTTGCCCAGACATTCAGCATCCTTCCCCATCTCCAAGCTCATACCGTCTTTCCACTCTTTTTAGCAAGATGTTCACTAAAGCCTTGGAGTGGATAATACAGATGCCCCATTTAGGGTAGAGCACTGGAGTCACTTATTCTCAGCTCTCTGAAGTTATGAGTCTGCACTCATCACCACCCATGGCAAAAAAAAAAAAAAAAAAAAAAAGCAAGTTGCTGTGATGAAAAGTGGCACACGTCTATAGGTAAAAACAAGTATGTAGAAGGCGATCTGACAAAGTGTCTATTTAGCAAAATAGCAGTAGGATGTAGTATTAGTAGTATGCTCCCTACAGGGCTGGCGTGATGGTTTGAAACATACAATGCTAGCAATACATACATGAGGACCAACATTCCTATCTCTAACATGCATGTAAAAAGTCAGGCAGGGAAGACAGCATCTCTAATTCCAGCACTTGAGAGGGAAAGACAGGTATCCTAGGACATTCTGTCTAGCTCGACTAGCTGGAATCAGTGAGTTCCAGATTCTGTCACAATAGCATGAAGAGCCCTCTGGAGAGACATTCAATGTCAACTGCAGAGGACCATATGCACACATGCACCCAAACACACCAAGAACATAAAATAACAAAAGAACACAAACAGGGATGGTGGCTCACACCTATACTTTTAGTATTTGGGAAGCCGGTCCACAGCCTCAGTCATGAGAACATCTCCTGTGTCACATAAGTGAATCCCAGGCCTGCCTGATACCCCACCAAAACGAACCAGATACCCCAATCAAATGCATGGGGCATTTTTCTCTTGACATGTGCAAGTGGGAAGAGCCTGTTTCACTTGTTAAAAGCAAGAGTAAGCCTTGTGAGTAGATAGCATGAGTTCCTGCACAGCCAGGGCCTAAGAGGACAACACATACAGACTACTGAGCAAACTCCCACAAGCACTGTGTAAAGTTGAAAGCATCATGACTACAAGTTTAGTAGGAAGAGGTGACTTAGTACAGAGCGAAAGGAGGGGAGATGACAACTGATTAAAGACAGAATGAGTTTAGTCAGCCTCTATAGAAGGTTTTTTTGTTGTTTAGGCAAGTGCTGAGGACCAAATCAAGGACAAATACTGCACCCATGAAAGAAATTTTATATTTATTATTTTTAAATTTTATGTGCATTGGTGTTTTGCCATGGGTGTCAGATCCCCTGGAACTGGAGTTAAACAGTTGTGAGCTGCCATGTGGGTTCTGGGAATTGAACCTGGGTTCTCCTGAAGTGCTCTTAAACACTGAGCCATTTCTCCAGCCCCCTGTACAGTGTTCTGCCTACTTGTCTGCCTACAGGTCAGATGAGGGCACCAGATCTCATTACAGATGGTTGTGAACCACATGTGGGGAAATGAACTGAAGACCTCTGGAAGAGTAAGCAGCTAGTGCTCTCAAGCTCCAAGTCGCCTCTCCAACCCCATGAAACTATTTTTAAGACATGAAGTTCTATAGTACTGTAGATATGTTGCTATGGTTGTCAACTTGACACACCTAGTCACCTGGGCAGAGGGAGTATCAGTTAAAGAATTGTGGACATCTGATTGGCCTTTGAGTACGTATGCGAGACATTTTCTTGACAGATATTTGATGTAGGAGGACCGAGTGACTATGGATGGTGTCACTCCCAGGCAGGTGAGTCTTCATAGTCCGAGAAAACCAGCTGAATGAGAGCCTGGGAACAAGCCAGGAGCAGCACTCCCAGTCCATGCTTCAGTTCCTGCCTCTAGCTCCTGCCCTTGTGACCTGTAAGCTGAATAAACACATTCCTCACAAGGGCTTTTGCTCATGGTGTTTACAACAGCAACAGGGCCACAAACTAGGCCATCTTTCAGAATAGATATTGAAACAATACAGAAAAGATGTAAATAATCAAAGTCACTATACAAAAATAAACAAATTAACTTTATTAAGTCACGACTTCAGCACCTACATTGATTTGTTTAAAAAAAAATATCAGTTTAGAATATTATCAAAAGTGAATATGCACAATAAATAGAAAATGGGATATGCAGTGATGGAGGCATATTCATTAACTATTTATATGCTGCCTATAGCGGCAGACAAAATTTTGACACTAAATTAGCATTTTGAAAGTGCACACAAAGCACCTGAGGGAAGGTTTCAAATGTTTAGAAAAGTAGCTTGGAGCTCTGGACCACTCACCAAAAACAAAAAAAAAAACAACAAAAACCTACTCAGTGCATCTAGGAGCAAATTCCCAACTACACTGAATTATTTCCTGCTACCCATAAGCACAACTAAAAATATCAAAGTGCTAAGACTTCATTAGCAGTACTTTAAATCAAAGTCTTAAATATATGATTACTCAAATATCCTAAGCCATATGGCAGGCCCAATAACAATAAGTTACAAATAACCTGAACCTAATAACTTAAACATGATAGGGTTAATATAACACATATTGTTTCTCAGCTAACCTTTCACATAAGGAATTAATTAAAAGATGTGTTAGTTTCACTTCCCACTCAAATAAGGGATGCAGTATCCTAGTAACGGTGATGACAGCCACTATTACAAGAGCAGAACCTGTGAATGTACACATTCCTTTGAGTTACACTTGATTGAAGAAGAAATAATTCTATGTACAAGAGGGTCCATATTCAATGCACACATTTTCAATGGAGCAAGTGGGCTTAGGATTAAGGCAGGCTTAACAAATGCTTCCTGACTTCTGAGTGGACCGTGAGAGGACTTCCTGAAAGTGAACGAACTAGTCAAAAGTAGGTGGTGCCAGTTCTTATTTTCCCGTTAGGTATGGTGAATTTCATGAAGCATTAACTCCCGAGGTATGTTTGTTTCTGGACCATACAGTTTACATGCTCTTCTTTCAAAGGCAGCTACCATTTGTTTCACAACTTCATCGAAGAACAGTGTAGCAAGCTGAGAGTGCAGAAGCGAGCGGAATTCAAAAGAAACCTGCAAGAAAATGTTAAAAATTATTTCACACATATTTGCTAGGCATAATGACACATTTCTATAATCCTAGCATTCAGGAGGCTGAAGCAGGAGTACTGGGAATTTAAAACCAGCCTAGTATACAAAGCAAGTTTTAGGACAGCCTGAGCTGTAAAACTAAAGAAGGGCTGAGCAAAAAAGCTAGCCATGGTGCTATAGGCCTGCAATTCCAGTTACTCCAGAGATCCATTTTCAGGTCTTGCCTGGGCTAGAGTGAGTGCAAGGCTTTTTTAAAAGGTCTGGTGATGTAGCCCAGTGGTAAAACACCTGCCCAACAAACACAAAACACTGCCCAAACCTTAGCACTACAGGGCAAAGCAACTATTTCTTCCGCTGTATTTCTAGTTAGGAGAGTTCAGACTATAAACTGGCTATCTAAGGTGCAGTTGTGTGGGCTACCTCCAGGGGAGATCTGGCATCCACTGGAAGGTGGGATCCTTTTTTTGCGGTAACTAACAACAGCTCTTACAATGACCTGAGTAAATAAGATCAAGGAACCTTACTTTAGGGCAAAATGTTTCACTAGCTTCTGTAGTAAGAGGGAGAAGACAGGGAATAGCTTTGCCAAATTAAAATTTAAAAATTTTCACATTTGCCAGGCATTGGTAGCACACATCTTTAGTCCCAGCACTAGGGAGGCAGAGGCAGGCAGATCTCTGTGAGTTCGAGATTACCCTAGTCTACAGAGCTAGTTCCAGAACAGGCTCCAAAGAAATACAGAGAAACCTTGTCTCGAAAAACCAAAAAAAAAAAAAAAAAAACCCAAAAAAACCTTTCACATTTATTTTAGTGTAAGTGTGAATGTTAGTGTATGTGTGAATGTGCACAGTTACACAATGGCATGCAATGGAAGTCAGAGGACAACCTTCCTTTCACCACATCCTAGGGACTGAACTCACTCAGGTTATCAGTCTTGACTACACCTGCCTTTATCATTTGAGTCACCATGCCAGCTTAGGAGAGCATACGTAGAGGTCAGCGGACAATCTGCTAGAACAAGTTCTCTCTCCACCATGTAGGTCCTGGCTGGCAACTGAACTCAAGTCTCCGAATCTTGCCAAAACTATTCTGATTTCTTATCAACACACTTGGCTTTACATGCAGCCTTCTCCACAAAAGGAAACAGAAGTGACTGCTCTGACAGTTACCATTCATTCCTATGAAGTAACAGAAGGGAGTAGATATGGCCTGTGTAAGCACAGGCATGTCATCCACAAACCAGGCAGCCAAAGAGTCAGAACTTTATTAGTATTCTGTTGTTCTGGATAGAATTTAAGGCAGTTACTGTAAACAACAGTTTTATAAAATTATAAAATACTTTAACTTTCCTCTATCAACTGACTGCAATGCTGGGTATTAAATCTAGAGTTTCCAGTGAGACACATCCTAAGTCCTAACCTTTTCCCTTTATACTGGGACCTCTCACTAAGTCGTCTAGGCCAGACTCAAACACACTGAGTGCAGATATGTAACTCATGATCTTCTTGACTTAGCCTTCTCAGCAGTTGGGAGTATAGGCCTATACCATTACTAAGTCTGGCTCCAGCCTCCGCCCCCCCCAGACAGGATTTCTCTGTATTGTTTTGGAATCTGTCCTGGAACTAGCTCTATAGACCAGGCTTGCTTGGAACTCAGAGAGATCCACCTGCCTTTGCCTCCCCAGTGCTGTAAAAAAGAAATAATTTAAATTTTTGTTTGTTTTGTTTTTTCTAGTTAGGGTTTCTCTGTGTAATAGCTTTGGCTATCTTGGAATTCTCTCTGTAGACCATGCTGGCCTCAAACTCACAGACACCTGCCTCTACCTCCCAAGTGCTGGGATTAAAGGCACATGCCACCACTGCCCAGCTAACTTTCATATGTGCTGAGATGGCTCAGTGGGTAAGAGCACCCGCTGCCAGATGACCTCACTTTCATCCTCAGGACTTGCATAGTGGAAGCAGATGACTGACTCCCTCTAGTTGTTCTCTGCCTTTCACACACACAATAAATGAAAATGTAATAAAATAACCTTCTATTTGTAAAAAGAAAATAAAGTAGCAGAAACAATATAAGGACTTTCACATACTCATCACCCCAAAGTTTCCTGTCTTATAACTATATAGCTACAGTATAGTTATTCAAAATCAGAAAACCACCAGTTGCTAGGAAATAAATGCTATGATCTAAAGGGTAGACTGTTCAAATTACCAACTGTCCTATTAATGCCAACTTTTAGATGGTAACCAGGACATCATACAGGGGATAATTAGTAAAAAAAAAAAAAAAAAAAAAATTGAGAACGTTTAACTGTACAGCTATAGTTGACCTTCAACTTGTGATCCTCTTGACTAAGCCTCAACAGTGCTAGAATTAGAGGTATGCCCTGGCTCTCATTACTGGAAGTAATTCAGAAGTATGTCCTGACTCTCATTAATGAAAGTAACTCATGAGCTGAAAAATTAGTGTGACATTTATGCTAAATCACCATTTCCTATAATTTAATGACTGAATTACAGGCACAGAGAAAACTCATTTACAAATGGGAAGGCAGTTAGAAATGGCTTAAATTTATTACAGCAAAAGTTATGGAATATTCCTTTATAATGTGTGAATGTATATCACTGTGACTGGTTTAATAAAGAAGCTAACTGGACTATAGCTAGGCAGGATAAAGTTAGACTATAGCTAGGCAGGATAAGGTTAGACTATAGCTAGGCAGGATAAGGTTAGACTATAGCTAGGCAGGATAAGGTTAGGCTATAGCTAGGCAGGATAAGGTTAGACTACAGCTAGGCAGGATAAGGTTAGACTACAGCTAGGCAGGATAAGGTTAGGCTACAGCTAGGCAGGATAAGGTTAGGCTATAGCTAGGCAGGATAAGGTTAGGCTATAGCTAGGCAGGATAAGGTTAGACTACAGCTAGGCAGGATAAGGTTAGACTACAGCTAGGCAGGATAAGGTTAGACTATAGCTAGGCAGGATAAGGTTAGGCTACAGCTAGGCAGGATAAGGTTAGACTATAGCTAGGCAGGATAAGGTTAGACTACAGCTAGGCAGGATAAGGTTAGACTATAGCTAGGCAGGATAAGGTTAGACTACAGCTAGGCAGGATAAGGTTAGACTATAGCTAGGCAGGATAAGGTTAGGCTATAGCTAGGCAGGATAAGGTTAGGCTACAGCTAGGCAGGATAAGGTTAGGCTATAGCTAGGCAGGATAAGGTTAGACTATAGCTAGGCAGGATAAGGTTAGGCAGGAGAACCAGGCTAAAAGGACACTGGGGAGAAGGGTGGATCAGAGAACTGAGAGGGGACACCACAAGTGGCAGAGGGAGCAGGATGGGAAGTACACACATGAGATAAAGGAGACCAGGGCAGCACACAGATGAGTAGAAATGGATTAAATTGTAAGAGTTAGCTAGTAACAAACCTGAGCTACTGGCAGAGCATTTATAATTAATAACAAGTCTGTGCGGTTATTTGGCTGGTGGAACACCCAAACAGCTGGAACCTACATCCACATTAAGACCTAAGAAAGTTGAAAAAAAATTCTAAACTCACAAAAATACAGCTGAACACAGCTTCCTAGTCTCTCATGCTGGCTGCAGTACAAAGACACATATCCTGCCATTCACTAACTGAGCAGTGTTGGCAGCTGACATAGCAGTTTAACATTCGTCTCATGTGAACAGAAAACAGAAAACAATACAGATAGTCAGACAAAAGAAACCTCTAAAATGGGTTACAATGGGTTTAAAAATGCATACAATGCATACAGATTTAGGAGGAAAAGAGAAAAGTATACAGTCATAGATTAAAAATAGTTTAAAAATAATAAAGTCCTTAAAAAAGGAGTGGCACGTACCTTTAATCCCAGCACTCTGGAGGAAGAGACAGGTGGATCTCTGTGAGTTCAAGGCCAGCCTAGTCTACAGATCAAGTTCCAGGACAGACTCTAAAGCTACAGAGAAACTCTGTCTTGGAAACAAAAAAAAAAAAAAAAGCAAAAAACAGAGTAAAATAATAGTAATAAAAAAAATAAGCCAAGTAAAGATAGAAAGCACACAGAGATTCTGGATCCTATATGTCATTATGTTGTCTCTTAATTGATGAACAAATGACAGCTGCTCATAAACAATTGCTTAGATTAAACAACCAATATAACCAATATATTTTAAAAATATCTTAACTTCAAATTGAAGTCAAAAGGTGTGTTGCTTTGAGGGTGAGGTTATGCATTTATTTCCATAGGAAATGAGAAGCTGTGGATTCATTCCAGGTTGGTATGGACCAGGTTTGATTGAGGAAGACCCCCTGAAAATCATGGCTTCAGACATAAAGGTATAAACCAAGAAATACTACAAAACACACAACATATATTTTACTTGGTCAAACATAAAACAAAATATCGTATTCAGCTAACTTGTGTACAATACAGCCTATACTTGTAAATACAGTTATGTATGTTACCATTAAAGTTTGTGTATTTTCAGAACACAGGGACTAGACACCAATAAAAATGGATGGTCCAGATAATGCAACATCTCAGAGCACCTCATTGCAGCTTCCTTAGAGGTCTACATCTAGAACAGCTTCAAGGCTGCTGGCTGAGATAGTCCAGCCTCACCGAATACTTCAGCCAAGACTTAACCACTATCTTGATTTTCTCAAGGTTTCTCCCAAAATACCGGTGCCTCCCCAAAACAGGAAGTAGTCTAAAGAATGATGCCCACATTCTCAAGAAATGGGGTATGAGTAGGTTTTGGTTATTCAATGCATTATGAAATGTTTGTCATTATTTAGGGGAATTGTTTGTAAGTTGTTAATGGTCATAGTCAAAAAAAGTTAACAAAAGTGTTAAATTCAAAGATCTCTTTGTAGAGGGAAAAATAGGATATGATATAGGAATGATAGCAAAAATAGATTACTGAATCTATTTTAATAAAAAAAAAAAAACAACTATTAATCTCAAAATATTTTACATTTGTATGGCTTTTGGTAGTGTTACAATAATGTATGTATACCCTAAACTCTTATTTAGGGTATTGTGTTTATGCAGCTCATTAAAAAATGTAATATATAATTAAGAAATAAAGATTAATAGTCATCTATAATAGTCAAATTTATAGTCATGTTAGGTATATTTTCAAGGTCAAACAGAGATATATTTTAGATAGACAGGTACTCTTCAGACACTTAAGAGATCTATGGAATATGGCATTTAAGTTGTTTTAGTAACCTAAGGCTTCTCATGACAATGAGACATGTCTGCTCCTGGCAGCACCAATCTACTTCAGAGAAGATGAGAAGGCATGAAGAAACTCCATATGGAGTTTGTTTTCTTTATGGCAAAAGCTAGTCATTTAGGCAAAGAAACTGCCTTCCTCAATTGCTGATAGTATATTGTCCAAACTGGACCAGCAGGATGCAAACAAACAAAAATGACTACCAAACTTTGCCAAGACAAGGTAGGACAATCCTTCAAAAATTTTGTGCTTTTTTTTTTTTTTTTTTTTTTGTCTGTCACATATACTAGGCCTTTAGGCCAAAGTTGGATGCCCCAACATTACAGAAGAACTTTGGTGATTGTCGAGGCAGCCAGATGTCCTTGTTGTTAGATAAAAAGACCCTTCTGGGGTCTTTGAGAGAATTAGACTAATAGATTTAAAGTTTTCCTTAGTTATAAAACAAGGTAAATTAAGTATAAATATTTAAACTCACAAAGATAAGATACAATATTCTCTTTAAATATGCCAAGTACAAATGGACTGAATACTGTAACTATAATTTACTTGATAACTGTTTTTGTTGTACATAATTTTACTATGTTAAAGTTAAAACCTTTCTTTTTATTTAGACAAAAATGGGGAAATGTGTTAATATTCATTTACATTGTGTGAATATGTCAAGGAGAACCAGACTAAGGATGCTGGAGTTGGAGAACCAAGTAATGCCATGAGTCGTAGAACAAGCAGGATGGAAAGTACATACACAGATGAGGTAAATGATCCTCAGGGCAGCATATAGACTAACAGAAATGGGTTAATTTAAATTGTAAGAGTTAGCTAGTAACAAGCCTGAGCTATTGGTTGAACATTTACAATTAATAGTAAGTCTCTGTGTAGTTAGTTATATAGGAATTGGCTGGCGGGACAGAAAAGTCTGCCTATAAAAAGTGATATGAACAAGACAATAGGAGTCTCTAGATCATTTACTTATTTATTTTTATGATACAGGGTCTCATTATGCAGTCTTGGCTGGCCCGTAACTTGCTATGTAAGCACTTGCTATGTAAACCACACTGGTCCCAAGATCATAGAGATCACTTGCCTTTGCATCCTCAGTGTTAGAATTAAAGGCGGGCGGGCAACATCACACCTGCCAGCAGTCCTTAGAGTCTCTTTTATTTATTTTTTATGTATACAAGTGCTCTATCTGCATATATGACCTTATGCCAGAAGAAGGTATTAGATCCCACTCTGGATGGTTGTGAGCCACCATGTGGTTGCTGGGAATTGAACCTAGGTCCCCTGGAAGAGCAATTAGTGCTCTTAACTACTTAGCTATCCCTCCAACCCGCCCCCCAGTCTCTTTTGAATTTGATTTCTGCATCTAATATGTAACGTATTAAACATCTAACAAGGCTTAAATGTTTTTAGTATTGAACACAGTGAAATGACAAGTATTTGGTTTGGCTGGTCTGTTTTCCAGTACTTGATGATTAATCAGGGTATCTACCCAGTCTTCATTTTATAGTTTAAAAAAAAAAAAAAATCTCTGCAGCTTTTGCTGTTGGCAGAAAGCTCAATACATAAGAGGATCTGAAACACTCAAAGATGTAGGAACATACTGTGTAATCAGTGGCTTTTCTACTTCTGAATCCACACTGCCCTAGTGATAAAAATTAAAGTAACACTTTGGTTCACTAATTAAGCCATCTTGAAAACATGAGTATGACTTCCTGCACTGAAAACAACTACTGGAGCCAGGCAGTGATAGTGCACACCTTTAATCCCAGCACTCAGGAGGCAGAGGCAGACATTTCTGTAAGTTTAAGGCCAACCTGGTCAATAAGCTGAGTTCTAGGATAGCCAGAGCTACAGTCAGATCCTGTCTTAAAAAAAAACAAAAAAAACAAAAAAAACAAACAACCAAAAAAGGGCATTATTAGCTATAGGTGATGTATCTGCTGTAATCCTAGCACTCAGGAGGTTGAAGGATAATAGTGAAGTTGAGGTCAGCTCAAGCTATGCAGTAAACTGCAGTCCAGCTTAGGCTACAAAGCAAAACCCTGCCTGAAACAAAACAAAGCAAAAAGCATAAATTGGGGCTGGCAAGATGGCTTGATGGCACTTAACATCAAACCTGATGACCTGAGTTTAATTTCCAGGACCCACATGATAGAAAGATAGAAGAGACCCTTGAAAGCTATAAACAAGAACTTTATAAGAGACTTACTGAAAAATCCAAGGTACAAGTTCTTGGATAGCCAGGAAGACCTGGGCTAAAACGCCAAATAGTCTCCAAATGATTGAAAAGTTTCCCATCAGTACAAGACGCCTAGAACAATGGAAAGAAAAAAAAAAAAAAATATTTTTCATATGAGCAGGAATCTACCATGACTGGGGCTTATTTCCTTGAAAAGTAATTCTCTCTATCAGCTCAGAATACAAGAGATGAAGTTGCTTAGTAGCTTGGTACAAGGAGTAACAACTTCTTACAAGGTTAGCCATTTTCTCTTCCTCTAGGAACAGACTGTCAGCTGTTCTCTCTCTCATGTGCTCACCCACTATGCTACTGAGCCATATTGGGTTTCACTCCTTTACCAACGGAACAGTGTGTGTGGGATGTACTTGCTCATGTGTGTTGACCACAGGTGTCCTCCTCAATCACTAGCCATCTTTTTGAGACAGGGTCTCTGTGATGTACTATCACTTTGGAGACAAATCTCTGGCACATCTAAAGAGGATTATGGGATTAGGTCCACATGAAGGCCCACCCTAAATGTGGGCAGCATGAGTCCCGTAACTGGTGTCCTGTACTGAATAAGGAGGAGAAAGTGAAGCACCAGCATCCATTGACGTGATTCTTGACTGCAGAAGCTGTGTGGCCCATGGACCTCAAGCTTCTGCTGCCATGACTTCACCAGCTGCCATGTTTTCTCTGACACAAGGTAAGGTCACTTGAACTGTGAGCCAGAATGACTTCCTCTTCCCTTACACCATTTCATGTCAGGTGAGCGGACACAGCCATAAGGAAGTAAAACAGCCTCCCTGAACCTCGGTCTGTCCATCTGAACTTCAGAGACCCAGCTGCCTCTGCCTTCCAGGACTGGGGATCACATTCCACACAACACCACTCTCAGTGCTGGGGAGTCACACTCAGGTCCTTATGCTTGACAGTAAGTTCTTTACCAACTGGGCAAACCACCTACCTCAGGAAGTGGTTTTTAAAAACCTCATTTTCAGTTCTACTTACAGGTGATCATGAACAGTAATATACTACGCCATGTTTCTTTAAGTTGGAAAATAACATATATCTTATGTCATCACTCTGAAATGGCTGACATGTTCATAAAGTAGCTGGTACACATTTCTAGGAAAAATTGTTTCATCTGTCTGTATGTCTGTGCGCCACACACATGCCTGGTACCCACAGAAGTCAGAGGAGGGCATCAGGTCACTTAGAACTGTAGCTACAGACAGTTGCAAGCCACTCTGTAGGAACTGGCAGGAACTGAACCAAGTCCTCTGAAAGAGCAGCTTAATCACTGAGCCATCTCGCTGCTCCACATTTATTCTTTTAACTTGCTTTTCTGTAGACCAGGCTGGTCTCAAACTCAAGAGAGATCCGCCTGTTTCTGCCTTCCAAGTGCTGGGATTAAAGCGTGTGCTACCACAGCCTGGCTCCTTTTAACTTTCTTTGGCCTTTCACTGTCTTACCACTTCTCCTCTAACTTAAAAAAAAAAAAAAAAAAAAAAAACTGAACCTGGAGATGGTGAAGACACACGCCTTTAACCCTAGTATTTGGGAGGCAGAGGCAGGTGGATCTCCTGGTCTACAGAGTGAGTTCCAGGACAGGCTCCAAAGCAATACAGAGAAACCCTGTTTCAGGAGGGGGGGAAAAATGTGTGTGGTAAAGTAATATGCTGAAAATTAACAAATAAATTACATTTTATTTTCTAGCCTCAAATTCACAATCCACTTGCCTGACCCTCTTTTACTGTTAAGATTGCAGGTAAGTGCTCTCATATCCTTTTTTAAAATAACATATCCTAATTTAATAGTGCAAAGATGAAAATATTTCTCATTTCCAAATGATCTGTTTTATAATTCAGTAGTTATCAGCAGAAGTAAAACAGAAAAAAACCCAACCTTCTCATTTCCAAATTTTATTCCAACTTCTATTTGTAAAGAATAATGCTAATGTTGTATAAATTAACATAATTAGGAAATATAATAAATGGTTTTCCCCCTCCTCTTACTAGAAGTATCTTTTAATCTATTACATATTATTTAACTCACTTAGTATAATAAACATGTAGAGAATTTTGAAGCAAAACAAAACCAAAAAATAAACTTACCTTTACTAAATGTGGTTTTACCAAGGTTACAACTGAAGTATATCGCTCCAAAACAGGCGGAAACCCAACTTCTAATCGGGTTTTACAATACCCAGATCTCCTAGATATTATTTCTGATTTTTTACACCAAGGAACTAAAATGCTTATAATCTTCCATTCCTGATACTACATCGTACATTTCTTGCATTGAGTATCTTAAGAAGAGAAATAAATAATATTAACAACAGATTCTATGAAATATGAGTTTAAACAGAATATAAATGAAACAGTCATAAGTCATTTGGTACACATACTGAACCACACTGTTCAAACAATAGAGAAAGTGAAAGGACTGTAAATATGCAAATGGAAGAGGTCACAATAACTACAGTCTCCACAGACTCATATATCTGAAAGCTTAGTCATCACGAGTGGTGCATTTGAGAAGGATTTGGACAATTAGAAGGTAAGGAGCCTTACTGGAGCAGGTGTGGCCTTATTGGAGGAAGAGTGTCACTAGGGTTAGGCTTTGAGAGACCCAGGCTCTCTCTGCTTGCAAACTGGGATGTAGCTCTCAACCATTTCTATTTCTAAAGCACCATTCCTGTCATACCTGCTGCCATGGTGACAATGGACTAAGCCTCTGAAACTGTCAGCCAGTCCCAATGAAATGTCTTTTTAAGAGTTGCCTTGGTCATGGTGTCTCTTCATAGTAATAGAACAGCAACTAAGACAATGACCAAATAACAATAAAACTCTGAATATATGTAAAAACCTGGGAGCCAGATATTTATTATTCTTGCTCATAAGGCAAGGAAAACATAGGAGCACAAGACTACAATCCTCTCAAGAGGCTCTGGTAGGAGAATTGCCAAGAGTTCAAACCCATTTTGAGCTAACACAGCAAGTACCAGGGTACCCAGTGTGACACAGTGAAACCCTGTCTCAAAAAACCAAATAAACAAACAGATCCTGGACACAGTTAAACTATAACCCACCATAAAATTATAATTAATCTTAAATTACAAAAGGATATTTTGGGCGGGGCAGTACTGCTGCATACCTTTATTAATCTCAGGACTTAGAAGGAAGAGGCAGGCAGATATCTCAGTTTAAGGCCAGCCAGGGCTACACAGAGAAACTCCTGTCTTAAAAGCATTTTGGATTACACCAAATTTGAATCTTCATATATGTTTTAGTCTAACAATCATGAAGGAATAACAAAGATGCAAATCATAAATTATTTCCTTAAGTATCAAGGTTACTTTTATCCAATAAGTATATATAAAGCAGCAAGGGTTATGGACAGATTAACCTACAAAAAGCAGTTTGATCTACAGGAAGATAACCCAGAAAGAAAGCAGCATATCACTCTACAGAAAATATGTGTGCTCTTAATAAAATTACTATTATATACAAACCCTATAATTCTTCTCTCTGAGTACTCTTTTTCGTTTATTTACTAATGGCGCAGTGATTTTGAAGAATGTTCTTACGTAGATCTCTTTAGGCAAAACTGAGGTATGCAGTGGAAGAGTTCTGTTCATCAGTATACCACAGGAAGCTAAGTATCTAAAAACAATAATATTTAAGACAAAAATTAAACACAAACTATACAGGCATTATAAAAAGCAATTATATTTCAGAAGAGTTTGCAATTTTAGAGTAGTGCTGAAAACACAGGCATAGATTCAGAAAGATAAACTTCTAAGTAACATAAAGAAAATTAGAACAGGGACTGGGGAGGTGGCTCAGAGGAAAAGAGCACTGGCTGCTCTTCCAGAGGACCCAGGTTCAATTCCCACCACTCATGTGGGAGCTTTCAACTGTCTATAACCCCAGTTCTAGGGGATCCGACACCCCACGCAGACTTACATGCAGGTACAACACCAACATACATAAAATATAAATGAGTAAATTTAAATTAAAAGAATAAAACTGAAACAACAACTGACAGTGTGGTTAGAAGCTTCTGGAACAAATGTTATCTTCTCAGAAGCTGGCTTTCAGATGGCAGCTATGTACTGCAAAACACATATAGGCTTGCTTCTATATTCTCCATTTATTACCCAGTTCACTCAGAAACATCCAAGTTGTTTCCTGCCACACCAGTGAGATCTAAATCAGATCTCAGTTTCAGATCTGAATTCTGGTGCTGTCAGAGTTGCTGCTCCTCTGACTTCCTAATCATTTGTTTCAGCATGCATGTGTTACAGTATATCCTGTTACAAAGTGGTAGCTGTTTGAGGTGAGCCTATGTCAGACGCCAAGTATGCTTATGTTCACCCTTTTAAGAAATTGATTTATGTATGAGTGCCCTGCCTGCATGTATGCCTGCACGCCAGAAGAGGGCATCAGATCCCATTATAGATGGTTGTAAGCTGAGAATTGAATTCAGGACCTTGGAAGAGTCATCAGTGCTCTTAACCATTGAGTTATATCTCTAGCTTTGTTCACTTTTATCTAACAAGCTTACTGAATAACTATTTTATACTACTCAACACTATTGGTCCACATACTGGTAAGCTCTTAGTCCACATATACACAGGCTCTTATTCTGGGCTTGATTGCTAATCACTACAGATTATCACAGTAAACAGAACAAATATAAGCCTTTCAAAGATTACACCATAGCTAGGAATTCAAAGGGCACCTGTACACACACACATACATTTCCATACAGATACAGAAACATAATTGAAAATAAAACTCTTCAAAAAATAAAAAAATGTGTGGGCTAGAGATGGTTCATCCTTTAACAGTATATACTATTCCCACAGACACCCGAGTTCAGTTTTCAGAACCCAAACTGGGCAGCTCACAATGACCTGCTCCAGAGGATCTGAATCTTCTTCTGGACTCTGACAGCACCCACACTCATGTGTACATACTCATACAGACCCACATATACACACAAAGTTAAAAAAAAAAAAGATAAAAGTCGGGGGATCAGCAAAAATGCTCTGCAGGTAAAGACATTAACTTAAAAACCCGGTGATCCTGAAACCCATGTAAAGGCAAAAGGAGAGAACCAACTCCACCAAATTGTCCTCTGACCCTCACACACTCACCACACACATATACACAAAGACACAACACAAATTTTCCTTAAAGTGCTAAAAACAAATGGGTGTGGAGTCATGATCAGAGTCTTTACATAAGGTGTCCCTGGAAGTTCTGGAAGTCTTGTTGTAGTGGCTATATGAGAAGTAGGACTGCTTAGCGGCACAGGTCTGTAATCCTCAGGAGGTTAAGGCAAGAAGATCTTGAGTTCAAGGCCAGCCTGGGAAATTTAGTGAAAGTCTGACTCAAAATAAAAATGGGTTGGGGCTATAGCTCAATGGTAATGTGAATATAGAAACATGCTCATTCTATGTAAATAATGTAACTAAGTTGGGAGGGGGGATTCCAGGTGGCAGGGAAAGAGCTTAGCAGTATACAGAAACTAACTGACACAGCAGTACACACCCGAAATCCCAGCACTGGGAAAGATCCAGACAAGGCGACTGTCTAACCAACAAACAAGCATCCAGGCTTAGGGGCACACACTTGTAATTTCAGCACTAGGGAGATCAGGGACTTAAAGCCATCCAAGGCTACACAAGAGTTTGAAGTTAGCTTGGACTACATGAGAGTCTGTCTCAAACAAAACAAACTCAGAGAAGACCAACAGCAATGTAGGAGCGGTGTAACAAGCCAGGAGGACAGGCTGGAGTAACAGGACTGCAGGCTGAAGAGATGGCCCAGTGGGTAAAGCTCCTGTTATGCAAGCATGGGAACCTCAGTTCTCAAGAACCCATACAGAAGTCAGATGCATATAGCATGCTGTTCCCTCCTCATTTAAAAGGAAGCCCTGGGTGCACACACACAAAATGTATATAGTCAATAAGCAAAGAGGAAACTAACTATACAGTTGCAAGACATAGAAAGATCAAGCTGGAACTGAGCTGGGAGCTTCCTCTCTACTGATGGCAAACTTTCACAGTGCAGGGAGGTTATGGATCAAGTCGCTAATATTACCCAGCTGAGAATACAGTGAGCTACAATATCAACTTAGCAGGCAAAGTGTGCTCAATAGTGCAATACTGGCATGACTACTATTTGGTAATGAGTGTTCTTCTGATTGGATCTGAGGCCTACTCCACAGGAAGAAATTCATGCCCAGTACTGTGAATCTGGAAGGTCACAGGCCTTAGCATGGAACTTATTACTGTTGTTTTGCTAAATGAACATGTTGTCAAACTGTTTTCTAAATACTTACATGTATACACACAGCCTACTGCTACATGCAGCCTGTCAGACAAGTTTCTTTTCGCAAGTGGGTGGAAGTGCATACAGAAACTCATAGCTAGCTAAAGTACCGAGCACAAATGACTACTGAGTCAGCCTTAAATGGGACATTTGTATCACCCACATCAAGGCTTGAGGAACACATCAGAAGAACGGGTAGTAAAGAACCTAAAAACTAAAGGCTAAAGAAGGACAATACAAAATAAATGTCTTCTGGACTCACTAATGCCCTGTAGCTATCTATGGCTGCCTGCCACCACCTCTGGAGATCATACTCTTAAGAAAACTGTTCATGTTTAAAACATTAACAGATTTCCTGATCACTATGCCTGTTTTGGTTACACAACACATCTATTTTCACACATTACTAAGGGGTAGGCGTATAGAGCTAAGTAGTAGAGCTGGTTAACATGTTCATGGCACCTCCCATTCACCTGCCCTTAGAGGCTAGAATTGCAACGTGGAGAGCCACACAATTAGCTGCTCATGAAGTTAACCAGCAAATGAATACTGAAACACACTGCAAACACAGTTTTGATTACTAATATCCGAAAACTATTCTTTCAAATAACCTATTGTAATAAAGGGCAGAACACAAGCTGATATGACTTTTATCTATTCACAAACCATTTTTGTTGCCTTTTTTTTTTTTTTTTGAGATCCAGTCTCTCAATACTTCCCAGGCTGGTCTGGACATCCTAAGGACAAACAGCAAACTGGCATTTAATGAGTAATATAAGCAGATCTGAAGTATGAGGAGGTTATGTCCTGCTTGGAAAGCTATGTGTTGAAGATAAACTATCTGATTTCACTTTAGTTTCAACAAATAATTCTGTGGGGTTTGGAGGTGGAGCACTGCTGATACTTTTTTGTTTGTTTGTGAGGCAGGATCTCACCATGTCGTTCTGACTGGTCTGGAATTAATTATGCAGACCAGGGCATCCTCAAGTACCAGGCCCCGCCTCTTTGTTGCTATTTTAAAGTCTTCAACTGAAATCTCCTGGAGCTCAGCAAGATTTGTGCTTTCTCCTCCGTAAAATATACCTATCAAGTTTGCTTTTTGGTCTTGAGACAGAATCTCATTTTGTAGCTTGAGTTGGTCTAGAACTCACAGCGATCCTCCTACCTTAGCATCACTGCCGGCATTACAGGTGTGAACCACCACGCCCAGAAAATTTTAATTTTTGAGAACAATTTGTTACAGTATTATCCGTAACAGAAAACTACATAGTAAACTTACAATACCCTTCAGGTCTCCTCAACAGCCCCTCACCCCCGTAAGTGAGCCAACCAGGAAAACACTGAAGGCAGAGCCACCTTCAAGGTTACAGGACCTCTAAGTTACAGCTAAGTTAAAAAAAAAAAAAACAAAACAAACAAGAAAAAACCCAACAGGTCCTGTTTGTTGGCTGCGTTTCACTTTTCGAGGGCCGAGTGGCCGGAGTCAAAGAACTGGGCGGCAAGTGAGAAAGCGTCTGCCAGCCAGGCGGTTCACCGCCAGGACACGCATTCCCTCCCACGGCTCCGGGAGCCGTCTACGTCGGCGCAGTTAAAAACTTTCCCGACCCCCGCGGGCCACTTCAGGAGGCGGCCCGGCTGCTTCTCAGCTGCTCCCACGGCCGTCTAGTCGCTGACTCACCCCGAAAACACGAAGTGCACGCGGGCCGGCCGGCCGAGCGCCGCACCCCAGTTCTCCCGGCCCGGCCGAGCCCCGCGCCTAGTCTAAGGTCAGCGACCCGGCCACAGGCCCGCCCCGCGCCGGCCGCCCGGAAAACCTCCGCTCGCTACCTGATGTTACGCGCAGGCCCCCGCGCTGCTGCTTCCGCCACGGTGGTCGACTTCGGACGGCACCCCGACACCACCCTGGCCAGCGCCCTCTGACCGGCCCGAGCTGCCATGATCGTCTGCGAGAAGCCGGTAGCCAACGCCGGCACCGGGCCCGAGGCGCCGCCCTCAGCCCGCCCGGCGGGAGGGCTCCTGCACCTCCCAGCCAATCCGAGGGCCCACTGGGCAATAGGACACGCCCCTTCCACTCGTTTCTACCCCCTCCACCCCCCATCCCATGACGCCAGGCTGACGCCAGACTGACGCACGCGCCCAGGGCTGCTGCCCACGCGCCTGCGCACTTATGTAATGTTCCGTGCCTCCCTCCTGCTGAGTTCACCCGCAGTCCTGGTTGCTGTCTGGAGCTTTTCCCGGCCGAGTCTGGAGCCTGGGCTAGCGAGGCCCGCCCTGCAGCGGGAGGAAGCTCAGGAGCTGGTTAATTATGTAACTGTCCCTGTCCGTCCGTCGTGGTCGTCGTGTGACCTGCCCCGTGCTGAGCCCCGCAGGTTCTGGCGCCTGCTGCCAAGCCTGGCAGATCTTACCGTGTCAAGTCTGAAACAGTACCTGGTGTACTTAGTGTACTGACCCTGAGGGGTTGTTCCAGGTTAATGAGGGCAATTCCGAGTCATGCTGTCCAGGAACAAGCCACGGGACTAGGCAATTCTAGCTGCCATTCTCCTATGTGGACAGCATTTGTTTGGGTGTTGATTTTGTGGACGAGGTTTCCCTCATTTCGTACAAAGCAACAACTTGATTGCCACATTTCGGGACTGGAGAGGCCATGACTTTTTGTTTGTTCCCAAGTACTTGTTTAACCTTTGTAGTCCCTAGCTTCTCGTAAAGTTAGAGCAGTACTTACTATTTTAACACACCTGAAAAAAAATTATATTTATTTATGAGGGGGCACACTTGGCAATCGTTGTGTGAAGGTCAGAGTCCATTTTCTTCCCACCTTGGGCCCGAGGGATAGAACTCATTTCACAGGCTTACTTGGCGAGTATTTTAACCACTTAGCCTCTTGCTGGTTCTAACATCATTTTAAAAAACGTATGTTTTATTTTATAATTCGGGCGTGCATGAGTGCCTGCGTGGGTGTGAGAGAGAGAGAAAGAGAGAGGACAGATTTGTGAAATTCCTTCCCTCCTTCCATCTTTGTGTGGGTTCCAATTTGGTTAGTAGAGTTTGAGAAATAAACAAGATTTTCAGTTGAACATAGGCAACAAATATATTGAAGAACTTACTAGCTGCTGGAGAAATGAATGAGTCTGTCTCCTCAGAGAGTGTAAAATCCAAAGCAGAAAAGGAAATTGATATGCAGTACAGTATCAGATAATTTCATATCATGTAGGATAAAAAAAAGGGAGTAGGGCATAATGGTACATGCCTGTAATCGTGGCACTGGAGAGATTGAAAGAAAAGGTACTCCAGGCTAGGATGAACTAACTACACAGTGAGTTGCATGGAAAGCACTGAAGTGTGGTTGGTGTGAATAGCCAACAAGGTGGCTCTCCAAGAAAGTGACACTGACTACACACTGATATACAACCATATACGTGTGTGTATGTACAGAAGTATATACAAAGTAAACGAATGTAAAATAATACAGTAGCATTTACTCTATTCCTTGTTCCCTTGTCCTAGGAGGTCCAGTTTCTATCCTGTCCCCCATCTCTATCCCTTTGACCAACCTAACCCCTCTTTGTCCTGTAAGACTGGCCCAGGGTTACACTACTGTGTTCATCTGTTTGTGTTGTCATAACAGAATACATGGACTGGGGGTTGAAATCAGTGGTAAAGTCCTTGTGTAGGGTGCCTCCTGTCCCTTTCCTCCAAAGTAACACCTGAGACTAGGCAATTATGAAGGCAAGAGGTTTATTCGCTTCTTTGTGATGGCTGGCATCTAGGTGGAGAAGCTGGCACATGCTTAAAAGGACATCACATGGTGGTGGTTCGATTGAGAATGACATCATAGACTCATATATTTGAATGTTTGGTCCATAGTTGGTGGAACTACTTGGTAAGGATTAAGAGGTGTGGCATTGTTGTCATTGGATCTGGGCCTACATCATTCTCACATTCCCTCTCCCTCCCTCTCTCTCTCTCTCTCTAACATTTGGATCAGGATGCCAGAATGTAAACTGTTAGCTACTGTTCCTGTGCCATGCCTGCCTGCTGCTGTGTCCCCTGCCATGATGGATACAGACTGACTTTTGAGACAGTAAGCAATTAAATGGTGTCTCTTCACAGCAATAGAACAGTAATTACAATACCATGGTTAGGTCAGGCTTTTTTTTTTTTTTTAAAAAAACTTTATTGGTTTTGTTTTATGGGTGTGTTCATGTATATATGAATGTAATGTTGCCTGTAGAGGCCAAAGGTCAACCTCAGGTGTCATGCCTCTGAAGCCATATACCCTGTTTTGGTTTTGGTTCTGTTTTTCATTTCTTAATTATTTTATTTCATTTTATGTGTGGGTGTTTTGCCTACATCTGTCTGTGTACCACCTATGTGCAGTACCTTTTGGGGCCAGAAGAAGGTTAGGGTTTGTAAGTAAAAATGGTTAGAGTGAGGGCTCAGTCCTAATTGCAAGAGAGAGCATACACACACTTGTCTAGCATGGGTGACGCCTCAGGTCTGGTCCTGGGAGGGGGACAAAAATGGTTGGGAATGGTGACATAGTTCTGCAATCACAACCGTAAGGTGTGTAGCCCTGGTTGTCCTGGAATTCACTTTGTAGACCATGCTGGTCTCAAAATCAGAGATCTGTCTGTCTCTGCCTCCTGAATGCTGGGATTAAAGGTGGGTACCATTACCTGGCTGAAATATCTCTTTTTGAAAGTTTCCCTTAAAATGGGTTGAAGAGGGCTGGAGAATTAGTTCAGCAGTCAAGAGCAGTTGTTGCTCTTACAGATGATCTAGTTTTGATTCCCAGTACCCACATGGTGCACCAGGCACTGGGGGATCTGAAGCCTTCTTCTGACCTTTGATGGCACCAGGCATGCACATGGTACACACACACACACACGTATGTATGTATGTATATTTATATACATATATATGTAAAATAATAACTAAATCTAAAACAAACCCTTTCTTTTTAAATGAAAGTAAAAATGGGTTGAAAAGGGGCTAGAGAGATGGTCCTTAAGGACTCTCTGCACTTGCAGAGATTGGGATTCAATTTCTACAGTCATATTGATCCCAGGGGATCTGATGCCCTCTTTTAATCTTAATGCAGGCTGTACTCACGTGCACAGACACAGGCACACATACCACACATAATAATGAGGTGGTGGCAAGCCTCTAATCTCAACACTCAGGATGAAGAAACAGGTGGATCTCTGTGAGTTTAAGGCTAGCCTGCTCTATACAGAATATTTCAGATGAGGCTCTCAAGAAAATAAAAACGTTGAAAGTCATTTGTTTCTATGGTTCTAGAGTTCGGATCTTGAGCTTTTCTCAGGCTAGGCAAGAGCTCTACTGTTGAGCTACATCCCTAACCATGGTGGAGGTTTTATTTACAGCTGAGTGACTATTCAACTTCTCTGCCCAATCCTACTTCTTTGTTCACAGATATGGATGGCAAGGGCATTCCCATAGATATCTTTCATTCGAATCTTGACTTCAGAAATTAGTTCACAGGAAACTCAACCTGAAACTACTGAGTTTCAGGAGTGACCCAAAGAAAAAGACTCTAAAATGAATTGGTTTTGTTGTTTGTTTTGTTTTGAGATGTGTCTCATGTAGCACAAGCTAACCCAAACTCACTAGGTCAGTGATTCTCAACCTGTGAGTCATGACCCCTTTGGGGGCTGAATATCAGATATCCTACATATCACATATAATTCATAACAGTAGCAGCCATAGTTATGAAGAAGTAATGAAGGACTATACCAAAGGGTATTAGGAAGATTGAGAATCACTGCATTAGGTAGTGAAGCTGTCCATTGTCCTGACTTCCTGTCCCCATCTACCAAGTGCTGGGATTACAAAACCTATGTCACCACACTTGTTTAAGATGAGATTTTTAGATCTGGCCATTTTCCATCTAGCTGGCAATGACAGATGAAGTTTAATACCTCTAGTGAGATCCTGGAGGAAGACTGGAAAGGTTGGGTGTGACTAATTAATTAAAGCTTAAGTGGAAAAGCTGGAAGGCATCTTTGGCAGCACATAAAAAGAGTCTCATTTCCTGTACTGGAGAGCAGGAAATGCTGGTGATCAGGTCTAGGACTTGAGTAGCATAGCTTCAGAATGAGGAGATTTTCAGCTTCAGCATCTTTGCTACACAGAATTCCCCTGACTGGGAAGGATTGTCATCCTGGAAAAGGACATGAACAACTGAGGTGCCAAATCCTCTCTATCGATTGAAGTGGGCGAAGCTTCTTGGAGACCAACAACTGGGATTAAGTTATTCAGTAGTTAGCCAAGAAAGTCCTGTGTGCACTTGTGAGGAGGAAATGGACAACTCAAAGAAGATAAAGGATCTAGCCAATGTGTACTATTATGGTGTAGTAAGCCAGACATGAATGACTGAGGGGAATGAGAAGGGATTAAAACTCCACTTAAAACAGTTTATAGTTAGACGTAGAAGCTCAGAGGGGCTTCTAGCTGTGGCTGTCAAGAGTATGGGTGTTTTAACTGCTTGCACAGGAGTTGCCTGGTGCCTCTGTAACAACAAATATAAGAGCTGTTGGCCTTGGCTATTCAGAAATTTAAGGCCAGCCTGGACTACAAGAGAGCCTGCTTCAAAAGCCAAAACAGGACTGAAGAAATGGCTTAATAGTTAAAATGACTTGTGTTGTGGTTGTTTTGTTTTGTTTTTCAAGTCAGGTTTTCTCTGTGTAGACCTGGATATCCTGGAACTTACTCTGTAGACTAGGCTGATCTTGAACTCAGAGATCCTTTTGCCCCTGCCCCTGCCTCTTGAGTTCTTGGATTAAAAGTATGAGCTACTGCACCAGCCTGAACACCTATTATTCTTACAGAGAACATATGTCTGTCCCCATAACCCAAATAGGACAGGGATCTGACACTATCTTTTAGACTTTGCAGGCACTGCACTCACAAACTCATACTCAACACACACACACACACACAAACACACACAATTAAAAATTAAATCTTATGCTGTGCGATGGTGGCGCCTGCCTTAATACTGGCACACAGGAGGCAGATGCAGGCAGATCTCTGAGTTCAAGACCAGCCTGGTCTACAGAGTGAATTCCAGGGTAGCCAGTGCTACATAGAGAAACCCTGTCTCTGAAAACATAAATCTTAAAACCAGCCAACTAGGGATAGATGGTTCAGTTATTAAGAGCACTGGTTGCTCTTCTAGGGATCTCTGGCACAATTTCTAGTACCTGCATGGCTGCTGTAACTTCAACTCCAGGTGGTCTGACAACCTTTCTGGACTCTGCAGCTACTGAATGAAGTAGTGCACTGACATACATTCCCCTTGTCTTAATCAGGTCACAGAGTAAATCAACTGCCAACTTTGCCAAGACAAGGTAGGTCAGTCCTTCAAAATTCCTGCTTCACAGAAAAGTGTCAGATATTCTAGGCTTGTAGATTGAAGATGGATGCCCTAACATTGCAAAGGAACCTTGGATGGCTGTCCAGGCAGCCAGCTGCTTCTGTCATTTCTATAGTTTGGGAAGTTCTTTGATCTGTGCTTCTTGTTTACTCAAGTAATATTTTACCCTTCTCAGTTCTCTGATGGGGTTGAAGACTAGATAGTTATACCATTTTTCATTCCTACCAAATTCAGAAACAAACTTATAAAAGAGATTTAAATTTTGTAAGGTTGAGAGACAAACAAGCTTAAGTTGTCTATCTAAGAAAATTTTTTAAGGTCTAAAAAGATATTTTTAGTCAAGTAATACAAGTTATGATAGAAAGTGGTTTAGGTATAAAACTTTGAATTCAACAAGATAGGATGGATAATTTCTCCAAATTTGCCAAATAAAAATGGACTGCATAGTGTGAATGTGATCCTTACTTGATAATTGTTCTTATTGTATATAGTTTTTACTTGTGTTAGCCTTAAAACCTTTCCTTTTTATTTAGACAAAAGGGGAAAAATGTTGCTGGATATTTGTTTACACTATGTAACTATGTGAAGATATGTCACTGTAATTGGTTTAATAAAAAGCTGAACTGGGCCTGGTAGTGGTGGTACATGCCTCAGGAGGCAGAGGCAGGTGGATCTCTGTGAGTTCAAGGCCAGCCTGGTCTACAGAGCGAGTGCCAGGATAGGCTCCAAAGCTACACGGAGAAACCCTGCCTTGAAAAAACAAACAAACGACAAACGGCCAATAGCTAGGCAGGAGATGTTAGGCAGGACTTCTGGGCAGATAGAGGAATTCAGGGAGATGAATCCAAGCCTGCAGATTTCACCAGTGAGACACATAAGGATTTAGACATACAGAATGAAGGAGAGGTAAAGAGCTACATAGAATATAGATGAATAGAAATGGGTTAATTTAAGTTAAAACACCTAGTTGAAAACAAACCTAAGCTAAGGTCAGGCATTCATATTAATAAGAAGTCTCTGTGTCATTATTTGGGGGCTGATGGTCCAAAGAAAGTCTGACAAGAATGTCCTACTACAAATGGATGCCAAGATGATGCCTAGCATAAAATGTAGTTTCTTTAGCCATCACAGAGGAGGATGGTGAACAAGCCCAGATTCATTCAAGTAGTGACCCTGTGACCCGGTGCCAGATGTGGTATCTAGAGCAGATTAATATGACCTCAAGTATGTGGTATTGAGCTGACCTGTGAAGAGTCCTTTTGTTGCTTTTGTTTGCTTTTAGACAGGGTTTCATGAGGACCAGGTTGGTCTCAGACTTAATATGTAACCAAGGCAGCTTCTGTCTCTAACTCCCAGGTGCCACCTGGTTAAGAGTTCATTCCCATTTCAATAGGATTTAAGTTTACTGTGTACATTTTCTTGAGCTAAATAACAATATACAATTTACTGTTGTGTTTTCTTTCTTTCTTTTTTTGACATAGAATCTCATGTAGTGCTGGGTGGTGGTGGCGCACGTCTTAAATCCCAGCAAATCATATTAGTCAACAAATGTCACTGTGTTATTAGTCAATGGCATTGTTGAACCATGTAAATTAACCAAAGAACACTTAGGTACATTTAGACCTTGAAAAAAGTCACATGCTCTAGGGAGTGGCAAATAAAACCAGTGAAAATTAAAATCCTGTTACATTCATGATACTTTCAGAACAGGGTTTCCTTTATAGTGGCACTTTTGGCACTGTAGGCCAGATAATTCTTTGTTACAGGAAGCTTATGTGGGTATGTAGGATGTTGAGCTGTATTCCTGGTGTCTTAGTCTGTTTTTGTTTTTTTTTTTAGATTTTATTTTATGTGCATTGGTGTTTTGTCTGCATTCATGTCTGTTTAAGGGTGTTGGATACCCTGGAACTGAAGTTACAAACAGTTGTGAGCTGCCATGAGGGTTCTGGGAATTGAACCTTGGTCTTCTGGAAGAGCAACCAGTGCTCTTAACCCCCCAAGCCCCTTAGTCAGTGTTTATTTCTGTGAAGAGACACTATGATCACAGCAACTCTTAAAAGGCATTTAATTGGGGCAGGGTTACAGTTTTAGAGGTTTAGTCTATTCTCATCATGAGAGCTGGACATCTGGATCCACAGGCAGCAGGAACAGAGACACTCAACCTGCCTTAGGCTTTTGAAACCCCCAAAGCCCAACCCCAGTGACACATTTCCTCCAAGGCCACGCCTCCTAACACTTTCAAATTGTGCCATTTCCTGGTGACCAAGCATTTAAATCTGAGCTTTGGAGGTCATTCTCATTCAAACCACCCTATCTGCCTTCTAAATTCTAGGAGTCCTGCATTGGTTAGTTTTTCTGTTGCTGTGATAAAATGCCATCACCTATGCATTTCATGAAACACTTTATTTTGGCTTACATTTGGAGACCTAAGAGTTCACCATGGCCATCTAAATGTAAATTGTTAACTGGGAGTGGTGACATAGTCCTTAATCCCAGCACTCCTGAGAGGCAGATGGAACTCTGTATTGGAGGCCAGTCTGGTCTACGTAAGAATTCCAGTTCAGCCAATGTTACATAATGAGACTTGGTCTCAAGAAACACACGGAGTCCTTAAGGTCCATTTTCAGTGAATTTACGTTTCAACAAAGAGTTACACTCTCTCCCTGGCTGGGGGGTGGTAACTCTCAGAGAGTTACAGGTCGATTGACTGGGGTGGGGGAGGTGTTGTGAGGGGGCTATTCGAGTGTGAATCTGTAAAGTCCCAGCCTGTAGCAAAGAGAAGGCAGGGATTTCTCTCTCCACCAGGAACTTGGAAACAACTGTTTTGCTGGATGTGGTGACACACACCTTTCATCCCAGCAAATAAGAGACGGAAAGGCATGTGGATCTCTGTGAATTAAAGGCTAGCTTGGGCTGTGTAAGTTCCAAGACACTCATAGCTACAAAGAGAAACCCTATCTCAAGACAAACAGACAAAAAAAACTGCAAATACACAAAACCAACCAACTAAACAACAAAAAACCCATAAAAAAACCAACAAATTAACACTCCCCCCCGTCAAACAAACCCCCCCCTCCCCACTGTCTGGTACCAAGTCATCATGCCAGCCATTTTTGCCTTTTTTTTTTTTTTTATTATGGGCATCCTTTTTGGCAGAATGATTATATAGTTGGCTCAGTGGTCAAGAATTCTCAATATTCTAACAGAGGACTAGGGTTCAGTTCTCAGCACCCACATGATAGTTCCCAATCATCCCTAACTCCAGTTCCAGGGGATCCAATGCCCTCTTCTGATCCCAGCAGGTATCTTCAAACCAATATTGGCTCCCTCTTTTATGGAGAACAAGGTAGCTTTAAAAAAAAAAAAAAAAAAAAAAACAAAAAACAAACCTACTGGGCATCTGTGGAGCACACCTTTAATCCCAGCACTCGGGAGGCAGAGGCAGGCGGATCTCTGTGAGTTCAAAGCCAGCCTGGTCTACACAGCGAGTTCCAGGACAGCCTCCAAAGCGACAAAGAGAAACCCTGTCTCAAAAAACAAAAACAAAACAAACCTGCTTTGTTTTTACTAGTCTTTTGGGTCTGCTATTACAGCATGAGTCAGGTATTTTCCACAGTGGGGAGGCATATCAGCAGGAATAAGAAGGTGAGAGGTCATAGCTTCAACAACAAACATAAAGCAGAGAGAGCAGTCTGGAAGCAGAGTGAAGTTAAACTCTGTCCCCAGTAATGTACTTCCTCCTGTAAGGCTGCACCACCTTCCCAAGCAAAGTCACAGATCAGGAACCAAGTGTTCAAATAGCCAACTCTATGGGAGCAATCTCTCATTTTTTTTTTTTAATGTTTTCCCTTACTTTATTAGACTATCTTAGTATTCTTTCAGGCATAAACATATACAGACAAGTAGGCTACAGAGAGAAAATCTGATTTTTACAAGAGTACTCACAAAGTAATTCTGAATGTTCTCTTTAGTAATGCTTACTATTACTACGGGACTTTAGAAACTATTTAGCTACTACAGCTTCCACAAATGCAGCAAATGCCCTTTTGGGTCTGTTATCGAAGTAATAAGCCTTCCCAGTGAAAAGGTGTTCAGCACACCTGGTTAATAAAGGAAAGGGCTCTTTAATACTGCACATCTGGTAGGGCGGTGGTGGCAGATCTCTGTGAGTTTGAGGCCAGTCTGGTCTACACAGTGAGTCAGTCCCAGGGCAGGCTCCAAAGCTACAGAGAAACCCTGTCTCCATAAACCAAAACCCTACACATCTGGCTTGAATAGAAGATCCACGCCTCAGGCTTATATACTCTGCATAGGAGGTCATCCTTTAATCTATTTTAGGTCTCAGGCATAGGTTACACTTAGAACAATTTAAATAGAAACGAGGCTGCAAATTAACTATTTAGGCAGATGGAATTATTTTACATTTATATACGCCAGTGGTACTTTTTCCAATAGTTGTTACCTGGGGTCATCTTGCCCTCCTGGGAGAATTATGCTTTTCTCCTGAAAAGAACTGGGGGCTTTTCTGCAGACCAGAACTTAATGTTGCTTGAGACCCCATGTTGTGCTGCCACCTTGAGTTGCCTGTTAGAGACATGTCTTTTGGATATGGTGGTGGACCTAATGGCTGGTGGATACTGGTGAACAAACATTGATGTCATAAGGCCAGCCAGGTTAGCATACTACTTATCTTTGGGGTATTTTGGAGGCAACATTTCTTAGCTAAATTCTACTTTGTGTGATTTAATGTCTCCTAAGGAAATTTATTGGTAAATAAATAACATCAATTCTACTACTTTGGATTTCTTCTATACTAAATCATTTCAATAATTACATGAAGGAAACATTGCTTGAAAAACTACTCATGTATCTACAAGCCTTATTGTGAGGCCTTCAACAAGCTTTTCCTAGGCAGTTTCTCTTTTTCTTTAAAACAAACAAACAAACAAAGCAAAACAAAATTTGCCTTTAATTCTAGCACTCAGGAGGCAGAGGCAGGTGGATCTCTGTGAGTTCCAGGCCAGCCTGGTCTACAAAGTGAGTTCTGGAAAGCCAGAGCTACACAGAGAAACCCTATCTAGGAAAAAAAAATGAAGCAAGCAAACAAAACCATATACATTTCTATGTTGGGTGTTTAAGATTTTTGCCTGCATTCTTGCAGTGCCCATAGAGGCCAGATAAGGGCATCAGATACCTTGGAACTAGAGTTACAGTTGTGAGAAGCTGTGTGGGTGCTGAGAATTGAATCTGGGTCCTCTGAAGAGCAACCAGTCCTTAGCCTTTGGGTCATCTGTCTGACCTCTCCTAGACAGTTTCTAAAGGCGTGTCTCTTGTATTTCCCACTGTCTGGAATCCGGAAGGTTTTTTTAAAAAATTTAGTTTATTTATTTATTTTTCCCTCGAGATAGGGTCTCTCAGTGTAGCCCTGGCTGTCCTGGAATTTGCTCTGGCCTCGAATTTAAGAGATCTGTTGATTTAAAGGTGTGCAACAGCCACCAGCCACCACACACAGCTAATTTACTGTTTGTGTCCATGCCCCAGGCCAAGTTTTACAGCAATCTGACCCCTAAGTATTCAACCTTCCAGAGTCAAGTGGGAACCAGCCTTCTTTTTGTTGCTTTTTTTTTTCTTGAGGGGGGCAGGGAGGGAAGCCCAGGCTGTCTTCACACTGGATCTTGAACTCTGGATCTTTCTGTCTCACCTCTGGCCCCAGCGTTTGTTAACTGACTCAGTATAATCCATTTTCTTTTTCTTTCTTGTTTGGGCTTTTCTACACCGGGTTTCTGGCTTTCCCGGAACTCGCTTTGTAGACCAGATTGGCCTCGAAGTCACAGAGATCCCTGCCTCCCGAACGCTGGGATTAAAGGCGTGCGCCACCGTCCCTGGGTAGAGGATGTCTCCGTTCTATTCCGATCTCTTAAGAATTCAGCGCTCGCTATTTAAGGAAGCCGCCGGGAGGCGCTCTGGCCCCTCCCACTCCCATCATGCCCCTCGCGGTTCCATCCAGGTGGCAGTTGAATTGCGTGCCATAGTGCGGCGCGCGTTCCCGGGTGCGCACGCCTAGAGCGCAGCTGCTCTGTTTGTGCGTGGCGGCGGCGAGCGGAAGTCCTTGGGAGCGCCAGTTCCGCCTGTGTGTTCGAGTGGACAAAATGGCGAAGATCGCCAAGACTCACGAAGGTAAGCGTCCTGGGCCTCCCCACGCGCGTCCTCGGCTGCCAGCCAGCCGCGACCCGCTCTCCTGGCTCTCGGCGACTTCGCGTGGCCTCTCTGGTCTCGGCCGAGGCCGCGCGGCGGAGCCTGCTCGGCTCCTGGACGCAGGCCGCTGCCCGCGTAATGGCGTCCTCTCGCACTCCGGGACCGGCGCTTTGTTCCGCGCTGGCTGCCGGTGTTTCCGAGTTCTCTTGTCCTGACCCGAGGGCCTCCCTCGAGCGCCTGGCTCTGGACGACCCCGGCAGAGGGAGCGGGGAGGCGGGCGTGGGAGGGAAGTCGCCGCCGCCCGCTTGGGCGCTGTCGTTGCACCTGGGAAGCCCGGAGTGACGGCAGCCGCTTTCCGGCTGCTCGTAACGGAGTCGGCTCCGACCGACGCAGGCCTGTTACTCCAGCCGCGGTGCTGCAGGCGTCTCCAGGCGCCGAGGTTGTGTTGTGGTGGGTCGGGCATAACATGTTGTGGTAGCCGACTCCTGGAACCACTTTAGTGTTGTTCTTTGAGGGACTGATTGTTAGAGAACACACAGACGGGAGAGAGAAGGAAAGGCGGGTTTTATCAGTTGCCTAAGCTTTCAGGGCAGTTGAAGATTTTACGGTGTACAGAGGAAACACAACTAGAAACATCGGAAGCAGACCGGATTCCTTATATAAGAAAGTAACAAGGAGGCAGGAAGGAATTGGCAGTGTATGAAGTTGAGGCCCCGTGTCTTGGTTCCTGGCTTTACATACCAACATTTACGCCCACAACATGGCTTCTAAGAGCCACTAAACACATCCTTTCTGAGCGTGTGGTCCGATATTAGAGGTAAGAAACTAAGGGTATCGGAAATTTGACAGTTTAATAGGGAAACAGATGTGTGAGTCTTAGTTCTTACAAAACCAAAGGAGTGTGTACAGAGAAGTAAAGCCCAGTACTTTCTGAGAAGCTTGGTAACGGAGCCATTAATTTATGTTTTAGTTATTTTTGGAGAGGTGGTGACGCGGCGCTGATCTAAATGGATCAGTCAGTCTTAAATTAGGGGAGGACGTCTGAGCCCGAGGGAACATCTTGTAACGAGGCAGTGAGTCGTGAAAGATGTGAATGAATCCTTGCTGTGGTAGAAAGAGAAGGAGTAAGGAGGAGATTCGGAGATGAATCTAGAGAGTCAATAGCACCAAGAGGTGATATAGTTGGGTCTTATTGAGGAACTGAAAGTACCAACACTTTTTAAAGCCAGAAATGTTCCGGCCCTATTTTGTCTTTATAAGCTTGAAAGTATAACATGTGTTTTTGTTTTCTTTCTTTTTTGAGATGGTCTCACTGTGTGTCCTTTGTTGCCCCGGAACTTACTATGTAGATAAGACTGGCCTCGATTTCAAAGAGATGCATCCACCTTCCCCTGCTTCCTAAGGGCTGGGTTAAAAGGCTGCCTGTGCTATCCTGCCCACCTAATCCAACACTTTAAATCCAGAAGTGTTTTGGTCTTACTCTTTTACCCTTAGACTTTCTCAGACGCTGTTTGCAAAATAATTAGAAAATTTAAGAATGTTTTTGTTCTGTCAGAGTAGGTCGTTTATTCTATTTTTTTCATTCTGGGGACCAATGAGTTGTACTTACAGAGCATGGAGTGAGGGGGAAGGGTGTAACTGATGGGAGCATGATTGACCCCAAAGCAGCCAGCTCCACTGGAAAGTTTTTACAATCCATGATGGCTTCCTCATAGGTGCTTAGATGGAGTACCATCCCCTAATGTTATTTATTTATGGATATTTTGTATTTGATTGTTGGCTTATTGTTGTCTTTTACATAGGTAGCATACCTCTATTTAAATAAATATGAAGTTTTTGTTTTGCTTTCTCATTGTAGAAGCCCAGCTAAGCTTGTTGGTTGATTGTATAGCCCATTTGCAAAAGTTGCTATTTTGTTTCATCACTGAATTAAGTGCTGGGTGGTTGTGGCACACACCTTTAATCCCAGCACTGGGGAGGCGGAGACAGGCGGGTCTTTGTGAGTTCCAGACCAGCCTGGTCTACAAGAGCTAGTTCCAGGACAGCCTCCAAAGCCACAGAGAAACCCTGTTTCAAAACCAAAACAAAACAAAAACAAGACAAAACAAACAAAAAAATAAGGTACTGTATGTCCTGTTAGGTACAAGTCAAAAGGTGCTAAGTGTCATCCCCCCCTACCCCCAGCAAACACACACATCCTGGTCTCTCTGTGTAGACCTATCTGTCTTGGAACAGCTTTCTGTAGACCAGGTTGACCTTGAACTCACAGAGATCCACCGACTTCTGCTTCCCAAATGCTGGAATTGAAAGATGTATACCACACTTCTGGGCAGGGTGATACCTTTTTAGTAGAACTGTATACAGCATTTGCATGGCCTCTTGCTCCCTTACAACATTTATTTGTTTGTTTGTTTTTTGTTTTTTTTTTTTTTTTTTGGACTTGGCTTCCCTGTGAAGCATTGGCTCTCCAGGAACTGTAGTCCAGGCTGGTCTTCAACCCAGAGATCTGCCTGCCTCTGCCTCCTGGGTGCTGGCATTAAAGGCGTGCATTACCACAGCCTGGTTTAAGCCATTTTTATAGCATAGAGCAAAATTGCTTTTCCTGAGGGGTATAGTCCTCAGTAAAAGTATTTTTATTGTCTTAGAATAGTTGTCTTGGGCGGGGAGTGCTTTTTTGAGACAAGGCTCATCTGTGTAGCCTTGGCTGTCCTGGTCTCTGCCTCCAGAGTGCTGGATTAAAGGCGTCCTGCCTGCACTACCGCAAGCGGTTTTTTTCCCCCCTTTTTGTACAGGGTTTTTCTTTGTAGCCCTGACTGTCCTGGAACTCACTCTGTAGATCAGGCTAGCCTTGGATTTTTGTTTTTTTGAGACAAATTCACTTTCTATGTAGTTCTGGCTATCCAGGAATTCTTTTGGTAGACTACACTTGCCTCTGCTTCCCAAGTACTGAGATCAAAGGTATGCACCACCATTCCTGACTAAAATAGTCTTTTTGAAAGTTTTTACACTTACATTTGCTTTGTAGAGTTCAGAGGATAACTTTAAAGATTCTGTTACCTCTTTCCATGATGTAGATTCTGGGAACTGAATTCAAGGCTTGTCATGAAGCACCCTTTATATTAAAGTATTTTTTCCTCTAGTATTGTTGTGCACAGGAATTATGAATGATTGATAGCTCTAATGTCTGGTCCATAATAGGTATTAAAGTGTTAAATTAACATTTATTTGGTAGAGTAACATATGTTAGAGTTTAAGGAAAAGGTCTCTTGTAGTTCAAGCAGACCTTGACTCCTGACTTTCTGCCTTTTAAGTAAGCGTGTGAATGTATACCCACGGTTTTATGGGAAAGTGTCACATAAACAGGATCATTTTTATTTTAACTTTTCTTTATATTGTGTGCTTATATATTCTTGCCTCTGTGTTCATGTAGAAGTCAGGGAACACCTTGAGATTAATTGAAGAGGTCATTGTCAGGCTTGCAAGTGCCTTTAGCTGCTCAGCCATCTTTCAGGACTTCTCTTTTGTTTTAAAATGAAATTATTGTGTACCTCTGACTGGTTGGCTACTCACTTTATATTTTTGTTTGTTTTGCTTTTCTGCTTTTGAGACAGAGTTTTTCTGTGTAACCCTGGCTGTCATGGAACTTTGGTATGCAGCTCATCGAGATCTGATTGCCTCTGCCTCCCGAGTGCTGGCATTAATAAAGGCATTGCCCAGCCTCACTTTGTATCTTAAACTGGCCTCAAATTTGGAGGAAGTCTTTGGCCCCTGGAATGCTGGGAGTTTTGACATGTACCACACCATACCTTTGATCTCTCTTTCTCTCAAAGCTGGGGATTAATCCTCAGGCTTCTTTAGTTTCTGTTATAGAAGCCTTTGCCATTGGATTATACTCCCTACTCTGAAAAAGGCTACTTTAAAACTCAGTTTTGTTATATCTGTTTGGTCAGGCAGGTAGGAAATAGCTTATTGTTTCACAAATGTTCTATGTGGAGAGAAGTGACTTTAGCATCAGATTTGAAAGGTTTTTAAACACTACAAGATGTGATTTTGTTTTCCCAGTGAGCGTAGAATAAAGTTCCATCTTCCTTCCCCCAAGTAACAAATTACTATTTGTGTATGTGTGTGTATGCATCCATGCAAGTATGCCTGTGTGTTATATATGCATGTGTGGGTACTCTGACCTGTGCACATAAGCATGTGCTCATGGAGGTCAAAGGAGGCAGTTGGATTTATTCCTTTGAGACATTATTTTACTGAACTTAGCTATCCTGGTTGCCACCAATCCCTAACATCCATCTCCCTTCTCAGCAGTGGAGTTACGGATGTGCATGACTATGCCAGTCTTTTTAACATGGTTTTAGGGGATTTGAACCTAGGTCCTAGGCAAGCTTTTTTTTTTTTTGGAAACAGGATTTTTCTGTGTAGCTTTGGAGGCTGTCCTGGAACTAGATGTGTAGACCTGAACTCACAGAGATCCTCCTGCCTCTGCTTCTGCCTCTAGGGTACTGGTATTAAAGGCAGGTGCCACTACCACCTGGCTTCTTTTCTCTTTTTAATTTATTTTTTACATTTTAATCCTAGTTCTCCCTCCTCTCCTCTCACCCCCCTCATCCCACCTCCCATCTGCTCCTCAGAGAGCGGAAGTAGGCAAGCATTCTTACTGGTTGAGCCATCTCTCCATCCCTCAGGTGACTTGTGTGTGCTTTTAAAAAAATTATTTTTATTTTATGTGCATTGATGTTTTGCCTGCATGTATGTTTCTGTGTGAGGGTGTCATATCTTAGAGTTACAGTTTTGAGCTGCCATGTGGGAATTGGTGTTGGGAATTGAACCTTGGTTGTATTCTGCAACCACTGAGCTCAGATGACTTGTGTTTTAAGAAAGTCATTGGGTACTTTTATTGGAGGCAGTCATTCTTAGGTTATTGGAGTGATTGAGACTGGGACTTGGATTTGAATTTACTGGAGTAACTTATTTTTTAATAATAATGGTTTCCATAATTTTAAGCATTTCTTCGTGTCTTGTTTATTTTTAAAGTAATGATTACCACTTGAATCTTGGTAAATAACTTTTCATATGCAAATAGATTATGGTTGTGTCTTCTTTCTATGGAAGTGTTCTCCATCCTTAGTGTTTTTTATTGTTTTTTTGTTTTGCCTTTTTTTCTTTTTGGTTTGAAGGGTCTCTGTCATTGCCCAGGTTGACTTCAGGCCTGCTGTGTAGCTGAGTTTGTCCTTGGATTCCTCTTCCTCTTGCCTCTCCCTCAGGAGTGCTCCTGTTTCATATATGTACCATCATGTCTCATTTCTCAGGCTATTGATTCCCGTTATTGAACAGAACTGAAGACTTTTCTTGTCACATATTTTTTTCAAACATTTCTCTCTGTATGTCGCCCAAGGTGACCTTGAATTTTCTTATTTTTGTCTTTTGTCACATGGTTTCACTTGGTGGTCTTTGCTGGCCTGGAATTAATTACAAAGACTAGGCTGGCTTTGAACTAATAAAGGTCCTCCTGGCTGTCTCTTCAGTGCTGGAACTAAAGGCATGTGCCACTACCACAAATGGCTGACCTTGAACTTTTAAGTCTTTTTTTTTTTTGCATTCTAGGCAACTGAGCAATATACCCATACTGCTTTTCAAACATTTCTTCTAGAATCATCCATCTCTCATATCCTCTAATCAATCTGATAATTATTATTTTTAAAACATTTATATTTTATGTGCTTGTGTTATGTTTCTGTGTGTGTATGTACAGGCATGTTCAGCCATAAAGTCAAAGAAGGGTGTTCAGTTCTAAAATTGACATGGGTGCTTGGAATTGGACTCTGGTCCTCTGGAAGAGTAGCAAGATTTCTTAACTGCTGAGCCATCTTTAGTTCCCCAACTGATTATTTTCTTACTTGATCAGTATGCTTTGTGCTTTCCGTGGTTGAAAGATAAGAACTAGACTTAGTCACACCAAGTTTAGGCATTTCTGCATTAAATTGTGTAGTCACGGTGAGCACAGTATTGTTTCCTGTCTAGCAATTTTGAGATACTGCTGACTTTGGCAAAATATGGGAGAGATCTTGGCTTAAACAAAAGTTTCACATAGTACTATGTTCTGCCTCTAATTTCTTACTTTATGCATTTACGTTTGTGGATATATGCATGAGTTTTGTATGTGAGTGCAGTGCCTTTGGAGGCCAGAAGAGGGATAATATACTCTGGAACTAGAAGACAGGCATTGTGATTGACCCGGTATAAATGCTGGGAATATCCACAGCAGGAGCAGTGCCTCTACTCCTCTCGCTAATTTCTTGAATTAGAAAATTAGAGTATAAGAAGTCTCTGTTTTGTTTGAGTAAATGGCTGAAAAAGAGATACTTTGATATAATGTTTTCCTATGGTTGCTAGTAAAAATAAAAAGTTAAACTTGTATAATGATTTTGAGTTTCTGTAGAATTAATTACTTGGGAATTCATTAATCCTGTGGTATTTAGTAAAAATACATTATTACATTATCTTTTGAAATTTTGTTTTACTAGGCACTCCTAGTGCACCTTTAATCCCATCACTTGGAAGGCAGGCAGGTGGACCTCTGGATTTGAGGCCAGCTTGGTCTACATAGTAAGTTCCAGGACAGCCAGGGCGACATAATAAAATAAAACCCTGTGTAAATCACCCCATCCGATTAGTTTTTTTTTTTTTTTTTGGTTTGTTTGTTTGCCTGCTTGTATGTTTCTGCATGCCTAGTGCCAGAGGAGGCCAGAAGAGTGTTTCAGATTCCCTGGTTCTGGAGTTAAGTCATGAGCTGCCGTGTGGGTTAGAAATCAAACTTCCATAGGATAGAAGAGCAGCCAGTGCTCTTTACTACTGAGCCATCTCTTTACCCTAACACTTTTATTCACTTATTCATTTTTTTTTTTTGGAGACACTACGTATCTCTGATTGTTCTGGGGCTCATAGAGATCCTTCTGCCTCTGCCTCCAGAGTGCTGGTATTAATAAAGGCATGTATCACCATGTCTGCTAAAATGTACACTTGATGTGTTGGGACCTTGGTTAAAGAAAAGGCTGAGATGAGAGTTTGTTTGCAGAGTAAAGGAGCTTATTATGGAGCTTTAAAATTTGAGACGTTCTTGCCTTACCAGTTGCTTCCTGCTGGAAGAAACTAGCCATCACAGATCAGAGCAGAAGAGGCCAGTGAATCAGTTATGGTAGTGGATACCTTTAATTTTAGCATTTGGTTAGCCACAAAGTACATGGAGAGACTAACTCAAAAAAAGAAAAAAAAAAAGTGACATTAACCTCTGAGAGCCCTCTGTCCTCCTAAAGCAGTTCAAGTTAACAATGAAGAGGAAGCATCAAGGATGGGATGCTGCTAGCTGTACTCAGCAGTAGCTCAGCCATAGAAAAATGCACAGAAGGGTAGAATTTCTCTCCACAACAACAAAATCATCTTGTTGGGGTTTTATTTAGTTGAATGATGTTTCTTTGTACTTCATTGGAGAAAACCTAGACTTTAGATATATAAAAAAATTCTTTTGGGTTTTCGAGACAAGGTTTCTCTGGTTTTTTTAGAGGCTGTTCTGGAACCAGGCTGGTCTCAAACTTACAGTTCTGTCTGCCTTTGCCTCTGGAGTGCTGGGATTAAAAGGGTGTGCCACCACCGCCTGGCTTAAAAAAAATTCTTAATGTTTAGAAAAATGTCATCACCAAGTAGAAGCCAGTCAACTAGGAAAAGTGGTGGTAGTGGACCCTATCTCTTAATTACAGTTCCCTGGAGACTGAGGTAGGATGATTGCCGGGAGTTTGAGGTCAGCCTGCATAATATTCTAAGACTTTGTCTCAAAAAGTTAAAAAATCTGGCTGGGTGGCGGCAGTGGTGGCACACGCCTGTAATCCCAGCACTCAGGAGGCAGAGGCAAGCCGATCTCTGTGTTTAAGGCCAGCCTGGTCTACAGAGCTCCAGGACAGACTCCAAAAGCTACAGAGAAGCTGTCTTGAAAGCAAGCAAGCAAGCAAACAAACAAAAAACTGAAGAAAAGAAATAATAAAAACCACATATATTAGCACAAGGGACTTGAATTGTAAAAGTAAAGGGGTCAGGCGAAAGTTTTCTGTGTGTTTGTTAATAACTGAGCTCCTGAGCTCTTAAAGGAGGTTCTCTTTGAGTTCCTGTATGTGTGAGGGTCAGAGTGCCATTCTTTTACAGGTGTATCAGGTCATTTTGATTGAGGTGCCCATCATATTACACTGATGATGTAGAAGAGCAATCACAAGCTATTTAGCTGGTCTCATTCGCTCTGATCTGTTTTCTTCCAGAGTCCTGATGGAAGTGGTGTTTGTGATTCCTTTAAAAGCTTAAATCAGGCCACATGCATCTTTGATTCTAGCACTCAATATACAGAGGCAGGCCAAACTCTGAGTTCAAGGACAGCCAAGGAGGACTCTGTCTCAAAGTTACACCTTCCTCAAGGAAAAGCAATCAGCAACAACAAAGCCCAAACATAAATCAACTAAGATGGTTCTGCTGGAAACCCTAGTATTTGTGATGCAAGGAAAAAGGAGGGTTTCTCACAAGTCGAGACCAGCCTGTGTTCATAGTAAATTCCAGTTCAGCCAAGGGTTACAGAGTGAGACCTATCTCAAAACATACACACAAAAGCAAAAAACGAAAGAACTTGTCACCCAACTAGGTGTTAGTTGCTTATTATAAGAGAGAAAAGCCTTAAATATTTCAGAAAAGAGCACTTACACGTTAACCAGGTCTCCTAACTACTATGAGGTCTGTTAGTATTCCTCTGGGAATAAACAGTGCCAGATACCTGGTAAACAGTGGGTAAATAGAGATTTAATTTTTTTTTTTCCTAAGCACTCTCTACCATTCTCCCTCCCTCTCCTCTCCCCACTTCATCTTTTTGTCTTTTTTTGTGAAGACGGGGTCTCCATACCCTGGCTGTCTTGGGATTCAGCATGTTGACTTGGCTGCTGGCCCTGCACTCATAGAGGTCCACTTTCTCAGTGTTGTACCATCCTGCTTGGCTCTTGTTGCTTTTTTTCAATTTCTTGTGTCTGCCCTTTTCTTTATTACTGGGAAAGGGGCACAGATATTCTTTGAACTACATAAAACCACATGCCTCAGAGAATATAATTTTTCTTAGCTGGTTTTCAGTGAGGTTGGGCAAATAATATAATTTGTACCTGTCTTTTAATCCCTGTAACTAGTAAAGCAGGATCTTTCTGTCCATAGACTGTAAGACCCATCTATAAACTACCCAAGCTAGTCTTAAAATATGATGTAGCCAAAGATGGCCTTGAATTCCTGTCTCTTCTGGGTTTCTGGGGTTACAAATTGGGAGGTACTATTTATGTTTATACAGTGCTGGGGAGTTTCATTTGAATACACCCAATTAATATGTATTGAGAAGAAATAAAGAGTGCTGGCCATGCTAAGTCACACATGTAATCTTAACAGTAGGACTTTGATTAATGGAACTTGTGTAAAAAAAGCTAGATGTGTAAAAAATTAGATGTGTAAAAGTGGATGTGTAACTCATACTGCAAAATGGGAAATAAAGATAGGAGAATTGGCTGGAAGGTTTCGGGCCACCTGACGTGGAGTCCACTGAACAGTTGAGAAACAGAGGACCTGAACTGGGAAGTAGGAGATGGCTCACCAACGGGTGTGTTACCTGCTGGGCCTTTTCACTGGCCCCACTTTGTCCAGTTTAATGCTATTTTATACTTGATCTTAGCCAAAAGGCAAAAGTGATTCCTAGTGTTGCTTTTATATCGCTGATGGTGGGTTTTATTTTATGTTTTAATACATGAGGCTGGGTTTCAGATTGAGGACCTTAGACAATGCTCAGCAAATGATGCATCACTGAATTATGTCTTTAGATCAGTTCTGGTAGTGGCAAGTTTAAATAATTGTGAGTATAGCCTTGATTCCTGATCAACAACAACAGTTTAATTTTTCTGGCTGGCAGAGATGGCTCACGAAGTCACTTGCACATAAGCTTAGTGACCTCAGTTTGATCCCTGGAACCATGTAAAGGTAGGAGAGAACTGAGTTATCTGACCTCTACACATACATGTGCCACACATACTAATAATAAATACATATTTTAAGGAGCTTAAATTTTTCATTTGGGGGGAGGTTTAGAATTGATTAATTTTGATAACCCATTCTAATGGTTAGGGTAAGTTGTAGTTGATGACGTAGTAAATCAGATTTTTGGGTTTCTGTTTTCTGTTGAGGTAAGGAGATGAAATATATGTGTAGATGACCATAGTGTAGCTTTTTCAACCTCTTGGTGAACTTACTTAAGCTTTCTATTTTTAAGGTTATTTTGATAAGATTTAGTAAGGAGATGTATTCTATTGAGAGCTCTTTGGAATGTGAAATTGTATTCTTTCTTACAGATATTGAAGCACAGATTCGAGAAATTCAAGGCAAGAAGGCAGCTCTTGATGAAGCTCAAGGAGTGGGCCTTGATTCCACAGGTTATTATGACCAAGAAATTTATGGTGGAAGTGATAGCAGATTTGCTGGATATGTGACATCAATTGCTGCAACTGAACTTGAAGATGTAAGTTGTAAGGGTTTTTTTTCTGTTTGTGTTCCATGGTTAAAAGGAGAGAGGCTCCCTGCACCCCTAATATGTAATCCTAGCTGACCTGGTACTGGATATGTAGACCATGCTTGGCCTCAAACTCTGTCTTGTCTTCTAGGAGCTGGGACTAAAGGTGGTTTACTCCCTGGTTTTTGATAGTTTTTCAAGATCTGCCTATTTTTGCCTCTTGAATGCTGGAGTCCTTACCATGCCCTCAGATATTTTCTGAAGTGCTCAGTTTGGATTTATTTTATTCTATCCCTATTTATCTATTCTATTCATTTATTTATTTGGAGACATGCCCTGGCAGTCCTGTAATGCATTCTGTAGATGATGCTGGCTTCAAACTCAGATCCTCCTGCATTTGCCTCCCGAGTTCTGGGATTAAGGGTGCATACATACCACCATGACCAACTCAGTTTTGAATTTTAGGTGGAGAATGTAGCTGAATTATTGTTACAGGATATATATATATAAAGCATTTTGAAATCATTTTCTGATACAAATTCTAATCCTAATCTGATACAAATACCTAATCCTGCCTTTTGTACCCTGTGAAAAAAGTGACTTGATTATAAATAGCCATTTTTCTGTTACTTGTTCATAATTCACACCCATTTTTTGTTGGGCCTTGCTCATTCTAAACAAGTACTTTACCACTGGGATACCCAGCCTTCAAAATATGAATTTTATTGTTTTGAGACAGGGTTTCCTTTATATGTCAGTCCTGGTGCTGGGATTATAGACATATGCCACTATACTTAGCTTTGGTTGGTTGGTTGGTGGTTGCTTCCTTTTTTCCTTCCTTCCTTCCTTCCTTCCTTCCTTCCTTCCTTCCTTCCTTCCTTCATCCCTTCATCTATTTATACAGTATTCTGTCTTCATGTATGCTTGCAGGCCAGAAGAGGGCACCAGATTTCATTACAGATAGTTGTGAGCCACCATGTAGTTGCTGGGAATTGAACTCAGAACCTCTGGAAGAGCTGCCAGTGCTTTTAACCTATGTGCCATTTCTCCAGCACCAGTTTTTTTCTTGATCTGTTGTATTTGTTTCAGTTTTTAAAAGCACATACATTGTTTCTTTTATTCTTTGGGAATTTCATACTTGGTTTACAATGTACTTTGACCTTATTCACAGTTTACTCTTTGCCCAATTCTTCCCAGACTCACCTCATTCCCTCCCAACTTTGTTTTCTCTTTTTAAAATATAACATGTTGAATCTATTTTATGCTGCTCCTATACTCATGAGTGTAGAGCCACCATCCACTGGAGCATGGCAGCCTACCAGGGGCCACACCCTTAAATGATCTTGTGCCGGCAACGCCACCTTCTGGGAGGTGTTGAGTTCAGCAGCTCTTTGTCATGTATAGAAGATACTGTTTTGCTCCTATCCTCCTCAAATTGGCTCTCTTCTGTGATGGTTCCTGAACTTTGAGGGTAATGTGTGACACAGGTGTTCCATTTGGGCTGAACAAAATAGAACATCAAAGCTACATAGCTTTTTTTTTTTTTTTTTTTAAATACCATCTCAATCATTCAAATTTGGTGAAATAGCTGTTTTGTCAGTTTTTGCATGGTTACAATTAGACAAAATTTATACAGAGTATCAAACTTGATGATGATATTTTTCTTTTTTTGAGAGACAGATCTCACTGTATAACTTTAGCTGGCCTGACTATGTAGACCAAGTGCTGGGATTAAATATGTGCCCCCCCCCCCCATGCCTGGCTCAAACTGGTTGTTTTTATAAAATTCAAGTCATATACTTGTCACTGGCACTTTAACCCCTTGATAGAAAGGTGTTTATGTGACTATCCCAAAGATGAAATACTAGAGGCTGATCAGAGACTGGTGTTTGTAGAGGGTGTCCCCCCATCCTCTGTGTACATGTATTTTGAGACAGGGTCTTGATATTTTAGTTCACCATTGACCTTAAACTTAGCATCTTTCAGTTTGCTAGGATTAGAAATTAAGTGTTGGCACTATCACAATTGTTCCTAGTACTCTTTTACCTAGTAGAGGAAGACAGTGATGGTTGTATATTGTAGAAGAAACAAGTAATTTTATTTTTAAAGTAGAATTTATGAGTAAGATCTTCTTGAGAGTTAGGTACACACTTTTTTTTTTTTTTTTTTCAAGACAGGATTTCTCTGTATTGCTTTGGAGCCTGTCCTGGAACTAGCTCTGTAGACCATGCTGGCCTCGAACTCAGGCCTGCCTCTGCCTCCTGAGTGCTGGGACTAAAGGCGTGCACCACCAATGCCAGGCAAGAGAGTTAGGTACACTTTGTAATAGAAAAGAAGCAGTATATATTGGCTGTGTAAACATACTGTTAAGGAAGTCAATACATTTGATAGCAGTTACTGTTTACATGTTCCTGTGGCTAAATAAATCCAAGAGTTTAAAGTAAACCTGTGGTGGTTTCCAAATTACAAATTTTGTCATGTTAATTTTTATATTCTGACATTTTGTTTGTGACTTTTTGGGGATGTTACATTGCAGGATGACGATGACTACTCATCATCTACAAGTTTGCTTGGTCAGAAGAAGCCTGGGTATCATGCCCCTGTGGCATTGCTTAATGATATACCACAGTCAACAGAACAGGTAACTTTAAAATTTATTCAGTTTACAAAAAGGGAGTGAGTTTCTGTGGAAGCACAGAAATTTCAGCAGTCAGTTCTGAGAATGTTTTCAGAGAAGAGCTGACTTGGGAGGAGTCAGAAGTAACTGTAAAGGTGATCATTATATGAAGTATTGACTTTTGTAAACTGATGAGGCATATGCACAAACAATGGCTTATTTCTTTGTCTATGGGGAGGGGTTGGTTATGTAATAGAGTGAGTATTAAACAAGACATGCCTTTTTCCAGTATGATCCATTTGCTGAGCATCGTCCTCCAAAGATTGCAGACCGTGAAGATGAATACAAAAAGCATAGGCGGACCATGATAATTTCCCCAGAACGTCTTGATCCTTTTGCAGATGGTAATTTCTTTCCCACTTTTCTATAAGTATTCAGAAATTTATTTTAATTAAGTTGTCTTTAGCCCTTTGATTTTTTTTGGCATGCTTAAGAATTTGCTTTTCGTTTTTTAAAGACCCCCCTTATAGATTTGTATAGATTTGGTTGAAGTCACAGATGCCATATTCTTCATTTTTATAATGCAAGTTTTCTTTCCAGGTAGAAGGACAAGAAAATAATGAGCCAATGCCATAGAAACGCAAAGGGTTAAAGGTTTTTCTTTTACTTTTGTTTTGGGTACTCTTTGTATACTTGGAACAAATGTTTTTCTGCTCAAAATACTTTCAAATTATTGCAAGTTTTCATTCCAAATTTTGGAATTTGGTTTGGATTGTTACTTTTGAGAAACTTTCTCACACTAGAGTTCCCCTCTTTGTAGCTTAGTAAATGCACCTACTTTGCTCTATGCAAATTTGTAGTAAAAAATGAAAGTTATACAAAGAAAGATTTTGGTGTTTTTAATAGTTGGAGTCTTGTTTTGCTAATTGTAGTGTGAAAGGGGCATAGTGAGCCTGATGGAATTTTCCTCGGGTGAGTGAGTGAGTCCCACCATCAAAACTAAGTGCCTGTTTTTAAAAATAGATTCTGCTGCAGGTTTACAAACTAGACTTTCAGCCTGCATGAATTAATAGGGATATTCTTTTCTTTACTTGCATAATTGTAATTGATTTAAACATGTATGTCAGAATTCACAGGCCCATACTAACTGTCCTTAATTTCTTTCCTACAGCAGTACTGCTATATGCCAGTCCTGTCTGCATTCTTAAGGGTGCAGTTCAACACATCCTCTCTAGATTATGGTGAAAAAGTATTCCAAAGGAAGTCTTATCAGAGCTAGTGTCAGAAAGAATGACACTACCAATTGGGCATGATCATCAGCGTAGGAGATGTCTTAGAATTTTATTATTTTGTCCTAAATTTTAATGCTATACTACTTGTATAGCTAATTATCACATTTTAAAAGCATAGTGTGCCTTTGTTGATCTTATTATATACTGTTGGGCTTCTTTAAGATACTTTGCAGTTTGAAAAGCAAATACTGAACTTTAACCAAGAGACTAACACATCTCTTTGTACCACGACTTTTCTTTTGTGTGCATTGTAATAACTGGTAGAAATAATATATCTTAAGTAATATGTTTCCAGTTGTAATTTTACTTTTTAAGAAATAGAATTATATTTTGGGTCAAGAGAAAAATCTTTAAAAAAAAAAAGCATGAAGCCCTTTTTAGTAATGTGACATGAGAGTAAGATTGTAGGTATATTAGATTTTCTAAGTTACAACTGTTTAGATCACTGTATGAAGAACATATGTAGTCAGTTACTGTAGTTAGGATTTTAACAGCTTGCAACAGGTAATGTTTTGAATATAAATATCTTTCCAAAGTGTTACTAATGGTAAAGAGATAATTTTCTAGGCTTCTATTCTGCTGCTTGAAGTCAGAACTGCTGATGGAGACAAAGGCACGAAAGTGTACGTATTCCGGATTAGCAACCCAGGAACCCATCACTTCTGAAGACTCTAAACTGTGCTGTCATTTTGCTTTATATATGCATTAAAATAATTGTTTTAAACTGCTGTAGATATGTTTGTGTTCAAACAGGTTAAATTGATCAGCAAACTCAATAAAAAGTAAGATGTATAATTATCAAAGTTTTCCACCAAAAATAAATTAAATGATTACGAAATATCATATATGATATTAGAGCAGGGCAGAGAAATCAGTTGAACCTAATACCCTTTATTTATTGTACTCTTGTCCTGTTGCTGTTCTTTTCTGCAGGAGGGAAGACCCCTGACCCTAAAATGAACGCCAGAACTTACATGGATGTTATGCGAGAACAGCATTTGACTAAGGAAGAGGTATGAACTCACTTCTATGTGTAATGGTTGTGAAATAATGTAAGAAAGTTTGAGAGAATTTTATATTGTTCACGGCAATATCCCTTTTCCCCCCCTTGAGATAGGGCTTCTCTGTATATCCTTGGTTGTCCTGGAACTCACTCTGTAGACTAGGCTGGTATTGAGCTTACAGAGATCCATCTGCCTTGGATTAAAGTGCTGAGATTAAAGGTGTGTGCCACCACCAAGCATTGTTTGTTTGTTTTTCTTAGTTATTAATTTTCTTTCTTTATCTTATTTTGTTTTTTTGAGGCATAGTTTTTCTGTGCGGCCTTGGCTGTCCTGGAACTTCCATCTATAGACCAATTTTGCCTGGGACTCCATCTGCCTTTGCCTCCTGAGAGCTGGGGTGCTAGGAATAAAGGCATGTGCCACCACTGCCCAGCAATTTTTTTAAAGATGGTCGGTCTCATTATGTAGTCCTGGCTGGCCTAAAACTCAGATCTTCCTGCTTCTGCCTCTCAAGTGCTGGAATTAAAGGTCTGAACAACCATGATTAGACCGTAATATTTTAGTTGTTGAAATTACGTTTAAAAAATTAGCCCAGAATTGTATTACCTTTAAAACTTGATATTTTGATTTTCTAGAGCTCTTTGGTCTCCTGTGTGCATGCATGCTCAAGGATGTGTGTGGGGAGATTAGTGTACCTCAGGGAGCTAGTGGTCCATTAGTTCTTAAAAGTCCCTACTGCAGATTTGGTTTGGCTGTAGATAGAGAATTCTGAGTGATCCTTTTGGCTTAGAGAATTCTGTGTTATCACAGGTGCAGTGATGGGAAGCTAGACCTCAACTGTTTTTCTTGTATTTTTTCTTTTTTTTGGTTTTCAATACATTTATTTGTGTGTATATAATTATGCCATGCTATATGCCATGGTGTGTGCATGTAGAGACCAGATGACAACTGGCAGGAGTCAGTTCTGTTCTTCCAAGTGAATTCCAGACACTAATCATAGGTATCAGGCTTGGTGACGATTGCTTTTACCAGCTGAGACATCTTGCCATCCCTGATCCTATCTATTCTTTTTTTGATTGTTTTTTGAAGTTGGGTCTTTATCTAGCTCAGGTTAACCTAGAACTCACTCTAGCTCTGTAGTCACAGGCTAGTCTCTTAACTTGCCAGAATCTTCCTACCTCAGCCAACTGAGGATTAAAGGTATACACCACAGTGACTGGCTAGGTTTGTCTCAATTACTTCTGTATCTTTATTAATAATGTAATTAAGTAAAGTTTGTTAGGTGAATTAAGAGAGATGAGACTTCGTTTTAAAATAAAAGAATAAATAAAATACATTTATTATGACACTAAGTTGTTTTACTTTTTTTGTTCTTTTTTGTTTTTGAGACAAGAATCTTTGTATGTATTCCTCGCTGTCATAGGACTCACTCATTGGTCTTGAATTCAAAGCAATATTCCCACTACCCCGACTTATTTTTTGTGTCTTTGAGTTTTTAAAATTTTCAGTTGCATACTTTTCAATTCTCTGCTGTTAAACTACAGATTTTTACAGTAAGAAGATGAGCTTCACTAGCTTCAAAGTATAGGCTGTTAAAATTTGAGAGTTGCTAATATACTGTTTAGGAACACAGACAATGCCTTAGAACTACAAATACATAATAGCAAAGAGAAGGAGAGATACCAGAACTAGGAACAGAAAACAAAGTGAGTAGACTACTAACTAGCTCACTAAATACAAATGAGTATATTAGTGGCATAAAAACTTAACTGAAAGAATTCCTTTCTTTCCCATTTTCTGATGCTCAGAATTAATAGGATTTCAGGCATGCTTGGCAGGGATAAACTACCTGTGAGTTCTTCCTAATGAAATGATGTGAAAGATAAGTGTTCTGCTCTTTCTAATGTTTTCAGAGAGAAATTAGGCAACAACTAGCAGAAAAAGCTAAAGCTGGAGAACTAAAAGTCGTCAATGGAGCGGCAGCATCTCAGCCCCCCTCAAAACGCAAACGACGCTGGGATCAAACAGCTGACCAGACTCCTGGTGCCACTCCTAAAAAGCTATCAAGTTGGGATCAGGCAGAGGTAAGTTTTTATTTTTATTACTATTTTTATATTTTTCTCTATGAAGTGTGTATTTGGGTTTCTAAAACAAGTTACCATTGACTAAGTGGCTTATAAGAACAAGTTTGTTTACTCAGTTATAGAGGTTCAAAGTCACAGATCTTAACAGCTAGCAGAAGTTTTCTCAGTCTTACAATCTTATAGGGATTCTATTTTCTTGTCCTTTTGATCTCATTTAACCTTGAGCACTACCAACCTCCAGTGCAGTCAACATCAGGGGTTAAAGCCTCAATACCTGAGCAGGGCATTGTTCATTTCATAGGTTGACTATTTTTTGAAGTTTACTTTAATTTTATTTATTTATATTTTGTTTATTTATTTTGAGACAAGGTTTTGCCTTGTAGCCCTGGCATAGGCCAGGGTAGCATCAATCTCTGAGATTCACCTGCCAGGTGCTGGGACTAAAGGTGTGCATCATGCCACCGAATATTAATTTTTAAAAAAATATTATGTATATAGTGGTTTGCCTGAAAGTATAACTGAATGCCAGAAGAGGGCACCAGGTTTCATTGTAGATGGTTGAGAGCCACAATGTAGTTGCTGGGAATTGAATTCAGGACCTCTGGAAGAGCAGCCAGTGCTCTTAACCTCTGAGCCATCTCTCCAACCCCTGTAATATATTTTAACCTATTATATGTTAAGTCATGGAGATTGAGTACAGTATAGTAGTCATCTTAATTTTCTTTTTTGATAAGCCTTTGGCCATGTTGATAATTGGGTGGTAGCACTATTATTTTCTTGGCTAGCTTATACTCTTGATCTTTCTCTTTCTCTTTCTGGTTTTTCCAGATAGCCCTGTCTATCCTGAAACTTGCTCTGTAGAGCAGGTTGGCCTTGACTCAGAGATCCTCCTGTCTCTGCCTCTAGGGTGCTGGGATTAAAGGTGTGTGCCGACATCACTTGACAAAGTCAGTGGTTGTTTTTTTCAAGACAGGGCTTCTCTGTGAAAAAGTCTTGGCTGTCCTGGAATTTACTCTGTAGACCAGGCTGGCCTTGAACTCACAGAGACTCACCTGCCTCTGCCTCTTTAAGTCCTGGGATTAAAGGTGTGTATCACCACTGCCCCATTACAGTCAGTGTTTTTAACTGCTGAGATTTTTTTGGCCCACCTTTCCTTTAAGATAGGGTTAGATAGGTTGGCATTGTGTATCCCTGGCTTGCCTTAAACTTGTTATTTAGACCAGGCTGGCTTTGAACATACATATGTTCAGGTAACCATAGAGGTCAGGGAGATGGTATGAGGTCCATTGGAATTGGAGTTACACATTGTGAGCCTCCAGTGTGAGTGGTAGGAACTGAACTCAGGTTCTCTGCAAGAACAGTTAAGCAATCTTAACTGCTGAGCCATCGTCAGCTGATTAAATGTGTCTTTATTCGGCTCATTTATGGAAATTAGAATGTATGACAGGAGAATTCATATTTCCACTTTTTTTCTTTGGATAGGAAGAACAAATTAAGATTGTGAATAATTCATTTTCATTACTTACCTTATCCAGGGTTTTTTCCATCCAGAACAACAGTCTTGTTTAGCAGAGTGTGGTGGTGTATCCTTATAATTAATTCACTAGGGAGGGTGAGGCAGGATTGTGACTTCCAAGCCAGTTTCTGGAATACCTTGTCTCAGAAAACAAAATGTTCCCCCACTACCACCATCATCCCCTGCTATCACAGTATATTTTGAGCTGTTCTGTACTCTTGGATATTACTTAAATCCACCTCTGGTCTTTTTGTTCCCACTGATCTTGGCAGCTTCACAGTAGGTAAAGGCATTTGTTGCCAACCCCAATAGCCTGAATTCCATACATAGGATTCACATAGTAGAAAGAGACAACAGACTCATGGGTTATCCTTTGATATCCACACTTGCTCAGTGGCATGTGTATACATGTGTGTACTCAGACATACATACATATAAATATTTTAATAAATTAAAAAAAAGATGAGGCCTTACTAGATGTAGCTCTGCATTGCCTGAAACAACATAAACCAGGTTGGCTTTGAACTCACAGATTTACTTTCCTCTGGCTTATAATATGTTATAAAAGTATTTACAGTATGCGGATTCTTTCTTTCTCAGAGGTTCTATGTCTCAAAGATCCAGTTTGGGAAACATTGATTTAAATTAGATCTGAAAGTCTTCATTGGAGATGTAGATAGACAGACTTTGAATTTCCTAAAGCCACAGAGTTCTTAGTAGTGTATTTTAAGATGGATTTTGTTTGGTTTGAAGATGATTATAATAGCCTTGCTTTCAGTTTTGAATGAATTAAGTATACAGCATATAAGGGAAGAGAAAGCTACTCAGCTTCCATTCTAAATGACTATTTTAATTGTAAAATTTTTAGGTCTGATTAATTTCGAGATGTGGTTTTTATTTACAAGTTTTTTTATACCAAAAATAATTTTTGAAAGAAAATAAAAAAGAACAGTAGCAAATAGTAGATAGATAGGTGCAGCAGATAAGTAAAAAACTTCATTGAATCAGGGTTTTATAATATCCAGAAGAGACAGCTGAGTGGCCCAAATAAGAGAACAATTCAAAGTAAAAATCACCAGTCAAGGACAGACCAACATCTAGCAGGTATCAGCTGGTCAGATAGAGACAGTTAGCTCAGGTCCTCAAGTAGCTTTTCCTCCATGGATGCCTTTTCTTCTCTGCTGTAGTGCAGGCAGGTTTTTATCATGTGGCAAACAGTAGCTGACATTTGTCGAAATAATTTACCTTTTAGCTGTTCTGAAGAACAGTGCTTTTGCTAGGCTAATCATAAGCCTTTAATCCCAGCAGAGAGAGGCAGATCTCTGAGTTCTGAGGCCAGCCTGGTATACAGGCTTCAAAACTACAGAGAAACCCTATTTCAGAAAAAAGAAAAAAAAATGCTCGCCCCCCCCCTTTTGTTCTTTTGCTCTTCTTCCCCGTCTTCTGTGGTAGTAAGAGGGTGTCTTCCAGGAAGTGTCTTGGAAGCAGCTTGGGTCTGAAATGGGGTTGGCTAACTCCTCTTTCAGAGTCAGCTTTTTAACAAACTCGGGCAGCATTTGGCAAATTACCAGTACAGTATATATTCACAAAACTTATGTTGGTGCCTTTTTAGAAAATTGTTTATTTATGTGCTTCATTTTGTCTGTATTTCTGTGTGAGGATGTTGAATTTCCTGGAACTGGAGTTAAAGTTGTGAGCTGCTATGTGGATGCTGGGAATTGAATCTAGGTCCTTTGGAAGAGCAACCAGTGTGCTCTTAACTGTTGAGATGTCTTACAGCACTGTGTTTTATGATTTAGTGTAGGGCTTTTTTTTTCGTTCTAAATGAAAGGTTTATGTTGGTTTTGATCATGAGCATTTATTAAAAAAAAAAACCAAGAAGCAAAGTAATAGTCTACTTTAACTTTTAATTGAGTATAGGAAACAACTAAAAGATTTGTTTTTTGTTCAACAAATTTTCTAGTTATTTTTCTAAGATATATAGGTATGTAAAATAAAAATTTTCTGCTTTGTTAAGACCCCTGGACACACCCCTTCTTTAAGATGGGATGAGACACCAGGTCGGGCAAAAGGAAGTGAAACTCCTGGAGCAACCCCAGGTTCAAAAATATGGGATCCTACACCTAGTCATGCCCCTGCGGGAGCTGCTACTCCTGGACGAGGTGATACACCAGGCCACGCAACCCCAGGACATGGTGGTGCAACTTCCAGCGCTCGCAAAAACAGATGGGATGAGACCCCTAAAACAGAAAGAGGTAGGCACTTTAGTGGTATGTAGATGAGTGTTTGGATGAAGTGTTGTGTTTCAGGCTGACATCTGTACTTTCTAGTATAAATATAAATACAATATAAATTCCTGTGTAACTAATCAGCTTCTGTGGGGGTGTGACAGGTTGACTCTTGAAGTCTGAACCCACAGAGTATATAAAACGGTCTTTTCTCTTACTGCTTGTCTCAGTATTCAAGCTTAAATCCATACAAAAATCTTTTCCTAATAAACTTCCAACTTTGGGCTGGTGACATGGCTCAGTGGTAAAGGTGCTTACCACTAACCACGCCTGATGACAGGGCTTTGATCCCTGGGATCCACATGATAGAAGGAGAGCCTCAGCTCCACAGGTAACCTTGGACCTCCATGTGTACATCACGGCATGTGTTCCCAGCATACACAGTAAATATGTAAACAGAATAAACTTCAACTTTGATTAAGTTAAAATAAAGAACTTAGCAATTCTTTCCCTTTTGAAGAGGCTGAAGATTTTAGGAAGAACCGTATAAGATAAATTTTATATTTTTAAGAAATAAAAAGATGATAATTGTGTGGGTTTTTTGTTGTTGTTTTTAAACTTTACCACCTTGCTAGCCCTCCTCAGCCTCCTGTGTATTTGTGTGTTTTAGTATACCAGTTTTGATCATTTTTTTAAAGGACACAATTTAGTGGCTTTAAACATTCACACAGTGTTGTATATATGACTTTTTTTTTTTCAGTGACCCAAACAAACTGCATCCTTTAAACAATGCTTCTCTTTTCTTTAACCACCTTCTGTCTCCTGCTAGCCTGTATTTTATGTTGTGTTAGAAATTTTCCTAAAGCTAGTGTTTGATGTATAGTGAGAATAGTTGGAACATGGCTTAAGATAAACAGTGGTTGGTTCCATACTGTGATCGTGTGGATGAAAAAGTTTTTTTTTTTTTTTTTTCTCTTTTGGTTTGTTTCTCATTAGTTGCTATGTGTTGTGTGCCTTTGTAATCAGTGGAAAGGAAACCCAGAGACACTAAACAAAACCTTTAAATATATCTTGTTTTTTTTTTTTTTTTTTAATATATCTTGTTTTTTGGAATACCTTCCTTTTGAACTTAATCATATTGAATGTGGGGGAAACTCGTATTTTAAAAATGGTTGATAGTGTGATCTCACTGGCCTCTGTCTTTGAAGATACTCCTGGGCATGGAAGCGGATGGGCTGAGACTCCTCGAACAGATAGAGGTGGAGACTCCATTGGTGAAACACCGACTCCTGGAGCAAGTAAAAGAAAGTCTCGTTGGGACGAAACACCGGCTAGTCAGATGGGTGGAAGCACTCCTGTTCTGACTCCAGGAAAAACACCAATTGGTACACCAGCCATGAACATGGCTACCCCCACTCCAGGTACAAACTCACTGGAAAGTCATTCTTTCTCTTGTAACTGTTTTAATATTTGCTGGCTTTTCTGGGTGCTATTATTAAGAGTAAGAATATAAAATTATTTTGATTTGCATTTTTCATATAAAAACAATCAGGTAAGGGCCTATGTCTTACATTGTGGATCATGTAAAATTTTCCTGTTTTGGTAGGTCATATAATGAGCATGACTCCTGAACAGCTTCAGGCTTGGCGGTGGGAGAGAGAAATTGATGAGCGAAATCGTCCACTTTCTGATGAAGAATTAGATGCTATGTTCCCAGAAGGATATAAGGTACTGGTGATAAATATATGGTGAATATGTTGGTATTTAGGATATGAGTTTTAAACATTTGTTTTTTTTTTAAAAAAAATATGCCTGCAAATTTGCATTGGCCTTGCCCAAATTTACTAATTCCTCTTTAAAAAAAAAAAAGAAAAAAAAAAAAGAGGCACTACTAAATGTATTTCAGTTGAAAAAAGTAAGTAATAGAGATGAAATGCGTAACATGCACTTTTTATTATTTTCCTAGCTGTGGTGGTGCCTGCCTTTAATTGAAGTGATCGATGGGAGCCAGAGACAGGCGGATCTCTGAGTTTGAGGCCATTTTGGTCCAGATAACAAGTTCCAGGCCAGCCAAGGCTATATAGAGAGACCCTGTCTTCAAATCCCCCTTCCCAAATATTTTATTTTGGGAACTAGAGAAGTGACTCAGTGCTAAGGAACATGTATTGCTCTTACAGGAGCCTGTAGTTCCCAACCCGTATCCAAGGGGCTCACAATGACCTGTGAATCTCATGAGAATTCTGTGCCTTCTGTTGGCCTTCTCAGGCACTGTATATACTCAAGTGTACAAACTTAAATCCAGGCAAACAGATACACACAAATTAAAACATTTTTTAAAGTATTATTTTTAATTATATGTTTGAGTGTACATATGTATAATACATGTGAGTACAGGTGTCTGCAGAAGCCAGTGTAATTCCTCCATTGCAATTACAGGTGGTTGTGAATTGCCCAACATGGATCTGAGTTTTGAACTCTGGTGCTCATGATTTGAGGTTCAGATGTTCTAAATCACTGAGCCATTTTTCTATTATGTGCTTTATTATATTTTGAGACTGTATAACCATGGCAAGCCTAGAACTTGAGATCTAGACCAGGCTGACCTTAAATTCAGAGATCTGTCTAAAAGGTGTACCTCACTCCTGGCTCTTATTATTACTTTTAAGTATAGAGCCTCAAGGACTTCTGGAGGTCCACAGACAGTGCTTTGCAAACTTCTGAATCAGTGGAATGGAGTAGCTTGCTTCAGTTCATTGTTTTTGTAGGATTGAGCTCAGATAACATGCTGGTTTTACTTGGTACCTCAATAAAACTTTGTGATCCTAAATGACATAGGTTGCTGATGACACAAAGAATGTTTTCTTTACTGTAATAAATTGAAATATATTTTTTATTTTACAACAGGGCCTCATTCTGTAGCTCAGGTTTTTTTGAAGTTTATTTTGAGCTATAAATTTTCCAAGTACCTGTCATTATGGAAGTTAATTGTTGGCAAAGAGCTGTCTGTGATTGTAGCTAGTCAGAACCAAGACTAAAGCCTAAATTTTATAATGGCTATTAGAGAGCCTTTCTGCTTTGACTCCTGTCAATGTGTGTGCTAGCTACCCCCACCCCACTATGTTTGTGTTAGATTGTTTGCTTCAGGTGAAGGTGTCATATCTTTAGTATTTGCTTAGGAGGACGAGTTTCATTCTTAGAACAATAGTTAATTGATAAAACATTAAAAGCCAGAATCACCTTGTAGAGCTTCTATGTAATGCTTTGCATGTGGACAATCTAACATTGACTGTTTCAATACCTTTCTCAATTATAGTTCTTGGCTTCCTTAATACCAAAATAAGTAAAAAAAAAAATTTTTTTTTTTTTTAAAAATGCATGAGTGCTCTATGTGTATGACTTTATGCCAGAAGAGGGCACTAGAGCTGGTAGTGAGCCACCATTTGGTTGCTGGAATTGAACTTGGTGCTCTTAACTGCTGAGCCATTTCTCCAGCCCCCCATGAGTAGAATCTTAAAACGCATCTTTAGGTCTTCAATGTACAGCGACACCAATGGATTTGCCATACTGTAAGAATCAGTATATAAATTCACCTTTATTCATAATGCTTAGTGAGAGGTTCATGCTGCACATGTGATGACAAGCAGCAAAATAATAGTTGGATAACGAAGTGCAGGTGGCTTCAGATGTATTTAACACGATTAATTGTGAGTCTCATTGACATTTTTCAGACATGGTAATTAAGGCTATTTGGAGAAGACCTGTGTTAAGCTTATTGTCCTACCTAGGAAAGTATAATTAGCAAGAGTCTCATTACTTTAAAAACCAAATACTATTGTTTTTAACTCATATTTCTAAACATTCTATGAGTTTTGCAAAGGGTTTAATTTGTCATTTCTTTCAGATTGTTGTGGCAAATACTTTAGTTTTACTTTGTATTTAAATCAGTTTTGTAGAGTTCAGTCTTAAAATATATTTTTATGGTATGGGGAATTATGTGAATATTTCATTTTATTACTAAAATATGTGTGACTTTAATCTATTATATAAGCCATATAAGTTTATTTCCATTTAAATGAATGATTAAAAATATTTGCACTAAATGTACCTTTTGGGAAATCACTGACTCATAGGTTTTATAATTTTCAAGTTTTGTTAATTTCACATACTGTCTTAAAATTTAACAACATGTTGATATTTCAAACATATTAATGTTTGAAAGTGACTAGAATTTTTAGAGTACTCCATGTATTTCCCATTAAATTTTAACTAACAAATTAGAAATTACATATTTTTCATAAATACCTTAACTTTTAATTAATTTTGAACAGTGGCATAGGTTTTCCTTAGGTAAATAAACTTGCTAGCTAATAAATTGTAAAAAATCTCTTTAAGTGTAAATGCTACTATATTGTCTTTTGGTGTGTAAAGCCAGGGCAGTCTTACTAAAGTGTGTTATTACTCTCTTAGGTCCTTCCCCCTCCAGCTGGTTATGTTCCCATTCGAACTCCAGCTCGAAAGCTGACAGCAACACCCACACCTTTGGGTGGCATGACTGGTTTCCACATGCAAACTGAAGATAGAACTATGAAAAGTGTTAATGACCAGCCATCTGGGAATCTTCCATTTTTAAAACCTGATGACATTCAGTACTTTGATAAACTATTGGTAAGTGATGCTAGCAGAAATAAAGTATTGCTCTTTGTTTGGGAGTTACAAATCACTGTCTTGACCCACCCACCTTTATTTTTGTTTTCTTGTAGGTTGATGTTGATGAATCTACACTTAGTCCAGAAGAGCAAAGGAGAGAAGATAATGAAGTTACTTTTAAAGATTAAGAATGGAACACCTCCAATGAGAAAGGTAAGTTCTATTTTTATTTTTATTTTTGGCCTTTTGAGACAGGATTTCTGCATAGTTCTGAGTTTCTGGGAACTGTGTAGACCAGGCTAGCCTGGAACCTACAGAAATCACCTGCCATTCCGGCTTTCAAGTGCAGCAATTAAAGGTGTTCATCACCTTTAATAAACAGTAATAAAGGTGTGTACCACATCTGTCTCCTAGTCCCGGCCCATCAAATTACTTATTTGTTCCTTTGGTTTTTTTATTTATTTTTGATTTTTCAAGGTGGAGTTTAGTTTCTCTGTAGCTTTGGAGCTTGTCCTATGATTAGCTATGTAGATCAGACTGGCCTAGAATTGACAGAGATTGCCTGTCTCTGCCTCCAGAGTGCTGGCATGTGCAGCCACTGCCATCTGAATAGGTTTTGTTTGTTTTGAGACAGGTTCTCAAACTGTATCCCAAGCTGGCCTGAAACTCATAGTCCAGGTTGGATTTAGTTTGATAGCAAGATAGCAATTTTTTTGGTTTTTGAGCCTTAGCCTGTCCTGGAACTCTCTGTTGACTAGGCTGGCCTAAACTCAGAGATCCTTCTGCTTCTGCCTCTGCCTCCCAAATGCTGGGATAAAGGCGGGCACCACCAACACCTGGCATGATAGCAGTCCTTTTTGTCTAGCCACCTGAATGATGGAATTAATAGAATAAGAAATGACGCATGTTCTAGTCTTTTTTTTTTTTTTTTGTTTCCCTTTTCCTTTTTTTCTTTTTTTGGCTTTTTATGTGGTCTCTGGCAAGTTGCTTATCTGGGCCTTAAGCTTGTTCAGGCAGGCCACTCTTATTCTGGGTGGCTGTTTGGGATTACACACTTCAGCTCTAGGCTCAGTGATTGAATTATTCTCATCAAAGGATTTTTTTTTGCTCTGATAAGGATATGAGGGCGTTATATACTTTTTGTCTCTGACAACTTGAAAGTGTTTAGAACTAGAGGTGATGAGTAGAAATTATGTGAGTTGTCCTATTAGCCCCAAATGTGGCTTGACTGTAGAAGGCCCTTTGGCCTCAGCTAAGACATGGCATATACTTATATGGTTCCATAGCTCTACTAAATTATCCTTTGAATACATATTTTTGGCCATGTATACATAGTGATAACTTGCTGGAATCAGTCCTTTTATTAAGTGAGTTCTGGGGATTGAACTCAAATGATCTTCAGGCTTGGTGGCCAGTACCCTTTACCCTCTGAGGATTGTTACAAGCCCTATAAATTAACCTCTTTTCTTTTGTACCCATTTATTCATTTATTTAGTGCATGTGTGCATGCAGGCAGGCAGGTGGTGCATACTTCAGGGCAAACAGAGGTCAGAGGACAGCTTTTGGAAGTTAGTTCTCTCCTTCCATTGTCTAGATCCCAGGGGTTGAGGCGGGTTTCATTGGGCTTGGTGATAGCTCTTTTTACCTCTTAACCATCTCACTTGCCACTAAATTAATTACCCTTTTTGAATGAACTGACAACATTAAACTTGAGTCATGTGGGTTTAAACATTAAAACAATTTTGACAAAAATGAATTTTTAATACTATATGTTAATTGCCTGCTTAAGTATACATTAAAATACTCCTGTTGAAATTTGCCCCTTTTGAATGCTTGTTTATAAAAGAAAATTAATATTTTTATTTCCTTTTGCTTTTTTCCCAGGCTGCCTTGCGTCAGATTACTGATAAAGCTCGAGAATTTGGAGCTGGACCTTTGTTTAACCAGATTCTTCCTCTGTTGATGTCTCCTACACTTGAGGACCAAGAACGTCATTTACTTGTGAAAGTTATTGATAGAATATTGTATAAACTTGATGACTTAGTACGGCCATATGTGCACAAGGTTGGTTTGTTCAATGGTTTAATTTTTATTTTTTGGGAAGTTTCCCTTCCTCCAGGGTGGAGGGGCATTGTTTGAGACAGGGTCTTTCTGTGTAGCCTTGTAGACCAGGCTGACTTTGAACTCAGAGATCCACCTGCCTCCGCCTTCTGAGTGTTGGAATTAGAGGCATGTGCCACCACTGCCCAGATGTTCAATATTTTTTAATTTTCAATATAAAAAGTTAGGAATTTATTTTACCAGTTTGTCTGCATATTTATAAAAGCTTACTTTTATGTATGTGGGTACTTTGCCTGCATCACTTGCATGTTTGTTGTCTTGGAAGCCAGAAGAGGGCATTGGATTCCCTGGAATGGATTTACAAATGCTCTGAGTTGCCATGTGGGTGCTGGGGATTGAACCTAAGAAGAGCAGCCATCTCATCTCTCCAGCCCCTTTCCTTGTATTCTTAAAATTTAAAACTTACAAAACTTTAGTTGATTCTATACAAGCATAATCTAGAGAAGTTTACCTATTTATAGCTTCCTTAGAGTTAATCAATGTTGAATTAGTCCTGTGATCCTGTAGGGGTTTTGAGAAAGGTGTTATTGAGATTTGCTTTGTGTCTATCTATGTGTGGACCTGTACTAACTCTAGTACAGGTTCTCTTGCCCAGGCAATGGTCTTGCCCACAATTTAGATAACTCTCCCACAGGTATTCCCAGTGGTTTTAGATCCTGCCAAATTGACCAAGTTAACATTATCACAACCAAGAGATCTTTTTTTTCCTCCCATAAGCATCACATATATAAAAAATATATGTAAATGGTTTTAGCTATCTATATTCTTATAAGTTGTTATTATTACTCATTTTTTCCAGATTAGGTGGTATTTTATTTTGCATTAGAATAAAGGATCATTATTATGACAATGCTTATATATTTTTAAATATAAAATGTTAGTTTATATTTAATTTTCACCTTTATCTAGGGCTCGACAGTATGGAATTAAAATTCTTTAACCTACCCCTGGATTAACAAAATTCTTTGATAACTAAATTGATGTGGAAATGTAATTTCTCTTGTTTTTTCCTCTTTCAGATTCTTGTGGTTATCGAGCCACTGTTGATTGATGAAGATTACTATGCTAGAGTGGAAGGCAGAGAGATTATTTCTAATTTGGCAAAGGTATTCATATTGAATTCCTAGAAGAGGAAGCTTGTCTTTTGATATGTGGAGGATTAACGATATTAACTGAAGCTGTTGTATCTTTTCTCTTTAGGCTGCTGGTCTGGCCACTATGATTTCTACCATGAGACCTGATATAGATAACATGGATGAGTATGTCCGAAATACAACAGCTAGAGCTTTTGCTGTTGTAGCCTCTGCTCTGGGCATTCCTTCTCTATTGCCCTTCTTAAAAGCTGTGTGCAAAAGCAAGAAGTCTTGGCAAGCGAGGCACACTGGTATTAAGATTGTACAACAGATAGCTATTCTTATGGGCTGTGCTATCTTGCCTCATCTAAGAAGTTTAGTTGAAATCATTGAACATGGTAAGTGGTAATGTAATTTTTATAGATCAGCTGTCCTTAATTTTTGTTTACTGATTGGTGGGTGGGGAATATCTGAAAGGGCTTCCCTATACAAATGCTTTATTTTTGAAATAGGATTTATAATATTTTTTGTTAACAAACTGCTTTTGTTGATATATGGTTAGATACATTGGTAAAGTTTGGATTGTATTGTGAAAATTAGGTATTGGTGCCTGTTTTTCACACCTATGTTTGATCGTATAGGTCTTGTGGATGAACAGCAGAAAGTTCGGACCATCAGTGCTTTGGCCATTGCTGCTTTGGCTGAAGCGGCAACTCCATATGGTATCGAATCTTTTGATTCTGTGCTCAAACCTCTATGGAAAGGTATCCGCCAACACAGAGGAAAGGTAAACCTACTCCTTAGATTCTGGTTTTGTTACTGTTACTTACAGCAGTCTAAACTTAATTTACTGACGTGTGTGTATTTTTATGTATTTTATTTTTAAATAGGGTTTGGCCGCTTTCTTAAAGGCTATCGGGTATCTTATTCCTCTTATGGATGCAGAATATGCCAACTACTATACTAGAGAAGTGATGTTAATCCTTATTCGAGAGTTCCAGTCTCCGGATGAAGAAATGAAGAAAATTGTATTGAAGGTAATTAGTTGTTTCAGTTTGGGGGTACATATTTGTTTGCATAATGTACATGCTTTGTAAGTTCAAAGAGGTCTTTATAATAGTTAAGAAAAAAAACTATGTTGTGTCAGTGTTATGTTTATTGTGTTTTTTTTTTTTTAAACCTTTTTTAGGTTGTGAAACAATGCTGTGGGACAGATGGTGTAGAAGCAAATTACATTAAAACAGAGATCCTCCCTCCTTTCTTTAAACATTTCTGGCAACACAGAATGGCTTTGGATAGAAGGAATTACCGACAGGTAACCTTTTATGGTTAAAGTTTGAGTCTCAAAAATCTCTCACTAGTTTTCTACTTACTTGGAATTCATATCTGAAAATTTATATGTACTTTACTGTGACAGGAGATGGACTTTTTAAGCCCTCTCCTCTCCTTTCCTCTCTTTTCCGCTCCCTCTCCCTCTTTTGAGACTTTGTAGCCTGGAAATTGCTATGTAGACCTCAAATTCCTCAGATCTACCTGCCTCTGCCTTCTAAGTTCTGGGAATAAAGGTGTGCTTTACTATTCCTGGCTTCTTTTTTGTCATTTTTTTCCCCCTGAAAAGCGTGCATTTAATGTAAAATTTTTTATGAAACTGGAGGATTTAAAATTTTAAAATGTTTATTTTTCATGTATATGGTATGGGTGCTTTGTCAGTGTGTGTCTCTGTGCACTATTTGGTGTATCTCATGCCTACAGAGGCCAGGTCATCGGATCTCCTGCTATTGAAGTTACAGAGATAGCTCCTGATATTGGAATTACAGACATTTGTGAACCACCTTGTGGGTGTTGGGAATTGAATTTGGGTCTTCTGGCAGAAAAACCAGTACTCTTAACTGCTGAGAACTTTCTCCAGCCCAGTGCCCAGGGCATTAACAAAGACGACCCCACCCCAACCCCCAAGCTTGCACTTTGTGTTTAAGTTACACTTAGTCATGGTGTGTGCATGTGCCCCCAGTGCATGCATGTTATGGAGGTAAGAGAGCAGCTGGTTGGAGTTCCCTCTTTGAGGTGGATCATGGGGATCAAACTCAGGCTGTCAGATCCGACGGCAAGTTGAACCCCTCCCTATGTCCCGATTTTTCTTTTTGAGACTAAATTTCACTTTGCAGCCTAGGCTGGTTTCACTCATAGTCTTGGTCCTTCTGCCTTAGCCTCCCAGCTCACCAGTACTAAACTATGAGCAAATGTTTTTGTCTGGTAGATTGAGGATTTCTCTAGCCTGCTGAGACAAAAGTATAATTTCCTTAGGATTATTTTGTTTTGGAGATAGGATCTCATGTTTCTTGCGTTTGCTGTATAGCCAGATTGGCATTGATCTTGGAAGGTTTGCCTCAGCTTTTTGAGTGCTAGGATTCTAGGCGGGAGCCACCTACCACGTTCTGGCTGCTCTGTGGAAGTTTAGTAAGTTGTATTTCCTTGGAAAAGTAATTTCCAAGTAATTAAAAGTAATTTTAAGTGTTTTGCTTTTTGTTTCATCTTTTTAGTTAGTCGATACGACTGTGGAGTTGGCAAACAAAGTAGGAGCAGCAGAAATTATATCTAGGATTGTGGATGATCTGAAAGATGAAGCTGAACAGTACAGGAAAATGGTGATGGAAACAATTGAGAAAATTATGGGCAATCTAGGTGCAGCAGATATTGATCATAAACTTGAAGAACAACTGATTGATGGTATACTGTATGCTTTCCAAGAACAGACTACAGAGGTAATGGCAACTAATCATTTATTTCTAGTTTTTACATTTTATTTTGTGTGCATGTGTGTGGATGAAAATTAGAGGCAGCTTTTAGGAATATGTTCTGTCTTTCTACCATGTGCTTCCTCGGGGTCAGGCGTGGAGGCAGCCATCACCCCAGTCCATCATAGCTAACTATTGTGCCACATTGCAGCTGACTTTTGTATATGTGGAAAACTTACTTTTAAGGTAAATATCACTGACATTTTTAGTATCAGTTTTCCCCAGATTTAGCAAGTGTTCTTTTACCTCAGATTTTTGGATTTGATTTAAAAACAACAGGATGTTTGGGTGGCTGGAAAAGATGGAATGTTATTTAACAGTCAACTTTTAGTTAAAACTAAATTCTGTATTTTTAGCAATTGTTTTTGTTTGTTTTTTAAAAAAAAAATGTAACTTAGCCTTTCTCTTTTTAGGATTCAGTAATGTTGAATGGCTTTGGAACAGTAGTTAATGCTCTTGGCAAGCGAGTCAAACCATACTTGCCTCAGATCTGTGGTACAGTTTTGTGGCGTTTAAATAACAAGTCAGCAAAAGTTCGACAACAAGCAGCTGACTTGATTTCCAGAACTGCTGTTGTTATGAAGACTTGTCAAGAGGTAATATATGTATTCTGCCAGGTTTATATGTTTATTATTTAAAGCAGGTTGTTTAATGGAGAAAGTAACATTTTAAACATTTCTTTTATTACAGGAAAAACTGATGGGGCACTTGGGTGTAGTACTGTATGAATATTTGGGTGAAGAATACCCTGAAGTATTGGGCAGCATTCTTGGAGCACTGAAAGCTATTGTAAATGTAATAGGTATGTGATTGCCTGACTGTGTGTGGATTTGGCCTTGTAATTAATTTTCTTTGTATTTTGAAAGCAAAATATAAAGTTGTATTTAGGAATTTGTTTTTGTTTTTTTTGTTTGTTTGTTTTTTTTTTAAACATTTCAGGGTTGTCAGAATAAAAGTCTTTTCCTATTGTCCATTTATATTTTACTTAAAACATTAAAGGGGAAATTTAGGACATGTGAGGTATGGAGGTGGTTACTGGAAGAGTGGACCCTGCTAAAAGTAGTGCATCAGCTAGAAAGTAATCCAGCATCTTCTGGAAGGGGAGGAACAACCCTGAGGTTGTAAGTTAGCTTTAGAAACATTATTTATTCAGTCTTCTATGTTAAAGTATTTTGATGGTTATTAGTAGTTTTTGTTTGCCGTGAGTTCAAAGAGGAGGACTAGGTAAAGCAGTGAGCTAGCCTGTCTTAACACAACTATATTACCTACCGTCTTGGGTATGAAGAGAGAACTTTTAATTTTTCTTCAGGAAGTAATGATGATGTAAACAAAGGCATTCCTGTGTTTAAAATCTCATTGTAGCTGGGCAGTGGTGGCACATGACTTTCATCCTAGCACTTGGGAGGCTGGTGGATCATAAGCCAAAAAAACCCCAACTCTTTGTATTTAAACATAGTGTCAAAGTAAGTCCATTAGGACTGAAAGGGTTGGGAAGTGGCTGATAACCACTTTCTTTTGTTTTATTAAGGAGTGTTTATGCAGTATAGATCTAAGAACAGTTGCATTTACATATGATCCCCTGTTCAGCCCAGTCTTGTATACTTTAAAGATACTGACTTGCCAGCAATCATTTAAACATTTGTGGGTCTCTGGTTTTTCAGAAAGCTGTAAACCATATTATTGGGTAACATGAGAAAAGCCATGGAGAATCATAGAAAGCAATCAGTTAGATAGAACAAGAGCCCCTGCTAGCTTCCCCTCCCCCCAATCCCATAGATTTAAATACCATGCAGATATGCCCTGCATTTCTGGGAGACTGTGGATCTGCTTTGTTTTGCAGTTAAAGGGTTTAGGGGCCTTTCTGATTTGATTTACATGACTACTTTTGCTTATATTGTTGTATTTGACCAGAGCATAGGCTGTTCCCATATTTACATGTCAGTATACAAATAGCATTTCAAAACCAAATAAAAATTTATTGTTATTGAGTAATCCTTAATCTTTAAATCGCTGATTTCTTTTATTTCTACATGAAATTAGAAGCTGTTGGTAGTTTTAAAAAAATTCTAAGTCTAATTAGAATCTGGTGCTTTTATCCATGTGAGTTTCTGTTTATGCATTGCATTGCACAGTAAAAGGAAAAGTGAACAGTGGTTGCAGTTCAGGTATTAATAGTTCCTTGATTTCTTTCAAATAGGTATGCATAAGATGACACCACCAATTAAAGATCTCCTGCCTCGACTCACCCCCATCTTGAAGAATAGGCATGAAAAAGTACAGGAGAATTGTATCGATCTTGTTGGGCGCATTGCTGACAGGTAAGCAGATTATTGTGTATCTTTTCTAAGTAGTAACATTCTCATACTTAGTTCAAGTAGATTACTTAAACATTCTTATAGGCAGTATTTCTCTTTACATTTAGTAGGTTTGTATTCAGATGAGCAAGCTTTAATTAACGTTGCTTACCTAAGTAGTTATGGTCAGGTTATCCAACATCACTATTTTTAGGCAAATTTCACTTTGGTAATAAGAAGTAGCAGTGTAGTTTTGTTGGTTTTTTTTGAGACAGGGTTTCTCTGTGTGGCTCTTGCTGTCTTAGAACTCTATAGACAGGCTGGCCTAGATCTCAGAGCTCCACCTTCTTTGCTTGCTGAGTGCTGGGATTAAAGGTGTGCACCACCCCTTAACAAGCCAGGCATTTTTAGTTTTCATATTAACAATGAGTTAGTGGTGGTTTTACAACTGAATATGCACATTCACTTTTTAAACTTTAAGTGTGGATCAGTTGTAGAACCCTAATTAGGTGTTCATGGGCCTCTGGGCTTCATCCCCAGTGCCACAAAAACAAAATCAGAGCATTTTGATAGCACAAGAAAGGCAACTCATTTAATAATTTTTTTTTTTTTAATTAGGGGAGCTGAATATGTATCTGCCAGAGAATGGATGAGAATTTGCTTTGAGCTTTTAGAGCTCTTAAAAGCTCACAAAAAAGCTATTCGAAGAGCTACCGTCAACACTTTTGGTTATATCGCAAAGGCCATTGGGTGAGTATTTTCATTTTTTTTTTTTTAAGTAGGTTATAATAAACTCATTGTTGGAACATGTTTTCATGTAGACAAATCTTTTGAGGCATAGTATATTTCTTTAAACTCTTAGTTGAATCAAAATGGATGGAATGCTTTAAAATTTCCTCTTCTGCAGTGTAGATATTTTCAGAGAGGGAAATAGTTATTTTTCAGTGTACATTCAAGTTTTTTGTTGGTGTTTTAGGATATTGCTTAATTTTTTTCTCCTCTTTTGAGATGGTGTCTCTATGTAGTCCTGGTTGTCATGGAACTTGCTGTGTAGACCAGGATGGCCTTGAACTCAGTTCTGCTTCCCCAGGGCTGGGATTAAAATCTTATTAAGAGCATGTTTCCCTCATGCCTGGCTAGGATATTGCTTAAAATATTAAGGGATATGTACTTCACATCTTTTATTAATCTCTACGCTGTCCAATTATGGGCCTCTTTTTTAATTGCTCTTGACGATTAAAAAAGTTTCTCTGGGGCTGGAAAGATGGCTTTAGCAGTTAAGAGCACTGGCTACTGTGCAGAGGAGCCAGCTTTGACTCCTAGCACCCATATGCCTTATAATCTATGACTCCAGTGTCAGGGGATCTGATGCCTTCTGCATCTGTTGGCATTGAACACATGCAGTGCAGGCACACCTGTAGGCAAAACACACACACATACAAAAAAACAAGTAAACTTCAAAAAGTTTTAAAACTTCTCTGATAAGGTTGAGAAATGGACTGATTTATTATGGGTATAAAGTTGTAAACTTGGGGTCAGTTTTATCATTATGTCCATAATAAAGGACAGTTATATCACACCCTAATTCTCAAGATGTGGTAATGGTTTTGGAAGAATGGGATGTACAGATTGTAAATGTCAGAGGTGGTGGACATCTGCAGCAAAAGAACACTTACACATGATGGTATAGTTGCTCATGAATTTACATCAGTTGTAACAGCAAGCACATGACCTGCACAAGATGAAGCCAGCCAAAATGCTGGCATGGATGTGGGAGGGGTTAATGAAGTGTTTCCCCAGTCAGAGGAGCTATTGCAATTGATGACTGCTAGGAGTCATCATTTGAGCCCTTGTGAGGCTGCACATGCTTTGGTAGCATGTCTGCATCCATGCACATGCTAATAGCATCATGTCGACTTAGTAAGCAACATTCCTGCATGGTTTGTGCTTCAGTTCTGCTTGACTTCCTGTCCTGACTTTCCTCAGTGATGGAATGTGACCTGAGCATAGAAGCTGAAGCAAACTCTCCTCTGCCAAGTTCCTTTTGGTGAGAGTTCTCTCTCAGAGGAGATCAAGAGTTAGGTGGCGCTACCTTCAGGGTAGACATTGTGCAAAATTGATTAACCCCAATGTGTCTGAGCTTTAGCAAAGGAAGTATGTGAAAGCTTGGTGGGGGGTAGCCAGAGCTAGAAAGGGGATTCTACCCAACATAAAGAGGGAAGATAATGAGGACGGTGAGGAACAGATTTTATGTGTTTGAGCACGGTGGTCCAGAGTGTTGGATATTCTTGTTTTGTATAGTCTGCTTGGCTTTATATTTTACCATTTAAATTTCTTTATATCAGAAAGTTTAAAGAGTAAAACTTATATTTGAAAATGAGTCTACCTGAATAAAAATTAAGAAAAATGACAATTTGTATGAAGCCTTTAAAAAAACCTTTTATTTTTATTTTATTTTTTGAGGTTATAATTATATTTCCTCCTTCTATGTATGTGAAGCTCTTAGTCAAAAGCCACAATCCTAGTGATGACAAAAGTACTGCATTTTATCAGAAAGTTTTTCTTTTTCTCTGAGAACAAGTTTAACAAGTATGATAATTTGCTGAGGTCTTTCTTGTTTCTTTTCAGCCCTCATGATGTTCTGGCTACAGCTTTTAAACAACCTCAAAGTTCAGGAAAGGCAGAACAGAGTTTGTACTACTGTAGCAATTGCCATTGTTGCTGAAACATGCTCACCCTTCACAGTACTCCCTGCCTTAATGAATGAATACAGAGTTCCTGAACTTAATGTGCAGAATGGAGTGTTGAAGTCACTCTCCTTCTTGTTTGAGTATATTGGTGAGATGGGAAAAGACTACATCTATGCTGTAACACCTTTACTTGAGGATGCATTAATGGATAGGTAAGAACTAAAACTAAATGCAGAAAAATAATAAACAATTATTTAATCGTTAGTTTGTTAAGAGGACTTCTAAAAAATGACCTATTGTTAAAGAAGAAACATTACTATGGATTGTTTTACATAAGAATTATAATTTCTTTAATGTTGTAGTGAGTCTCCTTTTATGTGTCAAGCTAAATAGGTTTTGATTCACTATTTTTTAAACAATGGGTGGGGATAAAAGATGAACCTGAGTTAATCTGTGTGGGCAGAGAAACCTTTAGTTTTGTTTTTGAGACAATGCCTCAGGTCACCCCAGGGTAGCTGAACATGACCTTAAACTTATTTCTCACTTCCTGTACTTTCAGAGATGTTGGTATTATAGCCATGTGCCACCATGATTGCTTTTATTTGGTCCTGTGAATGAATAAACTCCATCCTCAGGGGATCATCTTTTATTGCTATAGCTATAGTGTTTCCTATGTTCAGATGGCAGCCATTAGTTCAGACTTTTGAGTGACTTGGTAAGAGTCCCGTGACATTTTATTCTTTAGGTTGAGGTACAGAATTTAATTGTACCTGACAAGATCATTAAGGGAAGTGTAAGGAAGTCTCACATAGTCTCAGTGGCTCTTTAAATTTTCAGCTGGTTGTATTTGTGTACTGCATAAAGTTAGTCACTAAACTGGCCATGTTGAGCCTTTAACCTCTACTATTACAGAGGCTGATGCAGGAGGACTGAAAATTCTGTCTCACTGCACAGTATATTGACTACCCAATCTCAAAACAAAATTTTGGGTTCATTAGTACAGCATGCTCTTTTCATGCATGAGGCCCTTGATTTAGTCCTCAAGTATATCCAAAGTCACTCAGTGACCTGCATAAAAGATCAATTTAAACTTAGAGTGGTACCAGAAAGTATAGATGTAAGTAATAGAGACAGATTAGTAATCACAGTCTGCAGAAGCCTGCCTTTCTGGGACCAAACAAAATAGCAGTAACTCCCCTTGCTTCTCTCTCACATTGCTGCTTTAGGGGGGCATACCTGAACATTACAACTATTGAGAAGTGTGACTTGGGTGTGACTTGAGGGTGAAAAGTTGTGTTCTGATATGGAGGAATTTAGAAATTTGTTGTTGTTGCTTTTCAAGACAGTAGCCCTTGTTGTCTTGGAACTCATTTTCGTAGACCAGGCTGGCTCTTAGACCCAAGATAAATGATAAATGGGTGTTTTATTAGGAACAACTACACAGATAGTAGTAAAGACCTGCCGTGACTCTTCTGTTCATGTTTAAAGTTACAGAGTTTAAAATGGGATGTTGACTGTTAATCACTTAAGAGAGTCAGATGTTGAATGGTAATTTCATTCTTAATGTGCAGATGAATATTTCTTACAAAATTAGGACTAACTTAGAGACTTTCCCCTCCATTACAGGGACCTTGTACACAGACAGACAGCTAGTGCAGTGGTACAACACATGTCACTTGGTGTGTATGGATTTGGCTGTGAAGATTCTCTGAATCACTTATTGAACTATGTATGGCCTAATGTGTTTGAGACATCTCCACATGTAATCCAGGCAGTTATGGGAGCTCTGGAGGGCCTAAGAGTTGCTATTGGACCATGCAGAATGTTGCAGTATTGCTTACAGGTAGGTAAAATGGTTTTTTTTTTTTTTTTTTTTTTTTTTTTTTGGTGGGGGGGGGTGCTGTTGTTTTTATACAAGATCAGTTAAAAAGGTAATTTAGTTTATTATGTTGAAGTCAGTCACTAGGTAACTGAAGGAGACCCCTGCACAGTGGGGTTCCCTCCTGGACCCTGGCTGAGGCACAAATCACACCCAAACTTCTCTTTTCACAGAGAGATTCTTTATTAAGCTGTTTATTTCTGCTTTCCTACTTGGACAGAAAAACAGCAAATGACATTGCAGGCATTTTGTTGCTGTTTTTGTTTTTTGATACAAGATTTTTCTGACTGCCTGGCTATCCTGGAACTCGCTGAGAAGACCAGTTTGGACTTGACTCAGATATCCATTTGCCTCTGCCTCCTGAGTGATTGGATTAAAGCTTGTGCCACTGCCAAGCAGTGGGTATATAATTTTATGTTCAGTGGTGTTTTGCCTGCATGTATGTCTGTGTAAGGGTGTCAGAAACCCTGGAAGTTGTGAACTGAGATGTGGGTTCTGGGAATTGAACTCAGGTCCTTTGGAAATGCTTGTAATCCCCCAAGCCATCTCCTCAGCCCAGCAGGTATAATTTTTTAAAAAGAAGAAAAAGGGGGAGGTCTGTATTACAATGGGCTAGGATGCTGTGGTATATTTTGATTTGGCATGTTAATTAAGTGAGCCAAAGGGGGCTTTTGGTTGCTGGACTTTGGTGATCAGCCTCGGGAGAAGTAGCCAAATAAGGGAATAGACTTTGGAGATACTAGTTTGTAGAAATGGGATGGGAGAGCCAGGCTGGAGTGGACTAGTGTCCTTCACTAATTACCACTTGGGAGACAGTTCTATATTGAGATAGGAATTAGATTTTGTGTTTACTCATCACAATTTTGTGCAGTTTCCAAATTTTTTTCTTCACTCTTCAAAGTACTTATTTTTTTTGAGACAGTGCCTCACCGTGTATCTCTGGTTGGATCAGGCTGGCCTCTTGAATGCCTAAATAGATTCCTGCTTCTGCCTCCAAACTGCTAGGATTAAAGGTGTATCCCATCATGCCAGCTAAAATGAAATATTTCTAATCATATCTTCATAGTTTATAATTGCATTAAAGTTATATGTATTCTTGAAATAGATGTAACCCTACCTTTTAATTATTCTAGGGTTTGTTTCACCCAGCTCGGAAAGTCAGAGATGTGTATTGGAAAATTTACAACTCCATCTACATTGGCTCCCAGGATGCTCTCATAGCACATTACCCAAGAATCTACAATGATGATAAGAACACCTATATTCGTTATGAACTTGACTATATCTTGTAATTTTATTTTGTGTCTAGTACATGGCTGTTTCACACCTTAAACTTGCTTCGATCTGATGATATAAACTTGTAAAACATTGCAGATCAGTATAGAGCTGGTCATAGAGGAGGGGGTAGAAATCCAGTAGCATGATTTTTAAATAACTTTTTGTTTTTGATGTTAAACAGTAAATGCCAGTAGTGACCAAGGACACAGTGATTAGCACACACTATACTGGAGGGATATCATTTTTTTATTCATCTTTATGAAGATTTAGAATTCATTCCTTGTGTTTAAAGGGAATGTTTAATTGAGAAATAAACATTCGTGTACAAAATGCTAATTTGTGTGTGTTTTTTGGAATATAATTTGTAAAATGCAGAACTTTGGTAAAGCATTGGTTTGTGTAGAATAAGTGGCTTTATTTCATTTTCTGTCACCTGGTTTATTGTGATGAGACATAGTTAGCAGAACACAGACTCTAAAGTGATGGCCCCTTTGTCAAAAAGTCCCATGTTTAAGAGTACCTTTGGTGTGCTTCCCCCTCAATGTAACCATTCCATCACCATAGAAAAATAGCACTTTCACTGAACTGTCTTGAATATTATTTTGAACTTACATAGCACCTTTCACTTCTTGATTTCTCAAAATGCTTTATGAACGGGCATAAAGAATATATTTTAAATCATGTCCAAGTCTTGATGGGCCTGTGTTTAGAAAGGGGGAAAAGCTGTCTATACTTCAGACTGTGTTCTTCCTGTTGGGGGTGATGCTGTTTAAGGAATGGTACTATAGTAACAGTCTCTGGGCTTTTTGTAGTAAGCCACTAAATAGTTTATTCAGTAAGCAGCTATTTAAAATACCTGCTGCATGCTAGCCGCAGTCCTTAGATGCAGGGACTGCAAAGGTGCGTATGACCTGGCTTTTGCCTTTTGAAACCAGTATAATGGAAGGGGGCATGTGCAGAGTCCATATTTTACCAGAATGCCGTGCAATGGCAGAAGACTAATTGCATACATAGGTTTAAGGGTATGCCATAAGCCAAAATGCCCCTTCAGTTCTAGAAGAGCCAAGCATTAAGGCTCCCACTCTGATGTTTTGGTATAACAAATGAATCAGTTTTATTTCCCCAAATTTCTTGTTTTTTAAACTTTTTCTACCCTCTCTGTACTTCTATGGATTCTTAAGGGAATAAATTCTGCCATCAGTGTGACTAGTGTGTGACTCTGCTACTCTTAAGCTTCTAGGAGCACTAGGCAGTTTGTGCTCCTATTAACAAAGAAGTCTCTGGTGAAACAGCTTCTGCTTTTATAAAATTGATACTGAATATTAAATGTTCCCAGGCAAGCACTGCTCCTTGTTCCATGTGTGTGGTCTGACTTCCTTGACTGTATATCATTGTGTAGGAAAAATCATATATAAATTCCCAAACCACTTAGTAATTTTCTAGCCATGTCCTATGCACTTTTAAATATTGCCGTTTTGTATAGTTGATTTCAAATAACCCTTGGTAATAATTAATCTTGAATACAGTTCTCAAAGTTAAAATTTGATTTTAAACTATTCTTGGGAAAATGTTATTATATCATCAGTTAAAGTACTTAAGTTTGTTTTGTTCCTTGCTATTTATGGAAAATAAGCTTTGCAGTAGAAAAACAGATGAGAGGGAGACTGCCTACCCTTTGAGTGACATTTTGCTGATGGAGGTAATTTAAGGATGGATAAGGGGGAAATGCTAAAGGCTGTGATCTCAAGATTTTGACTAAATAGATTCAAAGAATTTTGGATTGTTTAATGCTCATGTTAATAAGAAAGCATTTTGTGATAAACCCTCGTGAAAGATGTTATGTGAAGTTTTAACTATTCTCAAAGACCTTTAGCACTTTGTTTTGATGTTTCTTAAAGCAAAACTTAGGCAGGAAGAACTAATATCTTAAGGGAACAATGGGTGATGTTTTCTGGGCTTTGCCTCCTCTCCCTCCCTGGGCCATTGCCCTCTGATGGAATTAATTTCTTTGGCTGTTTGATTTTTTTTTTTTATATTGTATTTTTAAAATTTGTTGTATGGTGCCCTGTGAGCATCATGTACCACCAGATAAATAAAATTTATTATATCTAAAGTCTTAGTATACCACTTCTTAGTTGACTCTGTATGGTATTGTACTGTGTATGCTTGGTTGTGGTTTGCCATTGTTTATGTAGACCTCTTGTGTTGTTACCAAACAATGAAGCTAAATGTTAGGAAATGATTTTTTCTACATGAAATAGAAACTGAGGTGTGGCCCAGGCTTATAATCCCAGCACTTGAGGCAGAGGGTTACAGGTTTCCCCATTTTTTTTTTATATAAAACTATGCAAAAAAGCCAACAAAATAAAACTAAAGTGAGTTGAAAAAAGATAATTACAGATCTATCTGTTAAGTAGTCGGGCTCAGGTTTCTAGTGACATTTACATTTTGTGAGGTTAATTGAAGATGTATGAAGATATAATGCCACAATCCCAGAGTTACTCTTTCCACACTAATTTTGAGGCCAGATAGACTCTCTGTTGGGGGATGGCCTATAAGTGCACCCCTACTTCCGGCTTAGGTGCCAGGAGAGCAAATGCCTCTTGCCATCCTCCATTGGGGGAGTAAAATCTTCTGAGGGTGAGAATCACTCAGCTAGCTTCAGACTTGGGGGTTTTGAAAGGGTGGCTGGGAACTTGTAAAGATCAGGCTGACTTCAAATTCCTAGTGGTCCTTCCCTCTACCTTCCAAGGGTTGGGACCACAAGCTCATGACATTGGGCCTGTCTGGCCTCAGACTTTAAGTAGGACCCATGTCTGCTAAAGTATGGGATATATAGAAGGCATTTTGTTTTAAGCATCAATACCTGGAAAGTGACTAGAGGTAATGCTTAGCAAATACTTATGACATTTACTTTGGGTAAATGGCCGTATAAGTTCTATGGAAAGTAAGCTGTGAAAATGTGTTCAGTTGTCTGTCCTCAGCATCTGTACAGTGTACAGTCGGTACAAGAGTTCAGTGCCACCAGCACCCAAGGATGCTTGTTGCTCCATTTGGACTGCTGCTCTCTGAGATGATAACAGGTAAGTTTGGCAGATGTCACAGCAACGTTAGAACTTGATCTTTTTAGACTTCATTTAACCTGCTGTTTCACTGTGTACTCAGCCTATTAAAGCTGCCTTTATGAGCACGTTGTAGTTAATCTTACAATGCCTTGGATAGCTCATGTAATCTGCTTTTTGTTCTTAAGTTTATGTACTCTTCATGCTTCTGATCCAGAATGTATGTGGATGTTGCTGAATGTAGCCAATAGGTTGGAGGGCAATCTTATACAACAAATATTTGCCATAAATATTACAAGCAACCAGTGGATACAGCTTGATAATGAGTGTTTGCAGTATGCAGTGGTTCTCTAGGTCACTTGGGGTCAGTAAGTAAAGTTACTTACTGCTTCCCTTTGTTTAAAAAAAAAATCTTATTAAAGTTTTCTGTAAAGTGTCCCTCATTCCTTACCCATGTGATGACTTCTGTGCTGTTCAAGCAATAGAAAAGACCTTTGTTAGGGACAGCAACAGATACAGACACAGGGGAGGTGCAGATTATTAAGTACAGACAGAGACAGGATAGTAACTACAAAGAGAAGACAAAAAGAGAAAAGTGGAGAATTCAGATTTGGGCCACTTTTAGTCAAATTAATTCAGGAAGTCTTCGTAACACGACATTTGACATATTTAGTCTTTGAGGTTATCTAATGCTTAGACCAATGCAGACATTTGTATGGAATGGAATGGAAGCTGTGGTGGCCTCTGGAACCTCAGCCAATGGTAGCAATGTATAGGAGGCAAGAAGGCAGTTTGACTTGACACGACTTAATGCTGGTATTGGTTCAAACTGCAAGTAGTTTATTTTATGTACATTTAAACACAGCAAGAATTGGTAAAAAGGTTCCTGGGAATAATTAACCATGTGCATGCAATAAAACAAAGTAAAGATTGGAAATGACTATGTCAAAACTCTTACAGGATGTTGCCGAGGTAACTAGGCTATTAATCATGTCTGCTCCCAGCTATTCTGTTATTCTGGGTGGAAAACAGGTTACGCCTCCCTTTTTTGAAGGAACAGCCTTGTGTGTTTAATCTCAGGTTCCCTAGTGCTTATCTTCCCTGTAGAAGCTGTTGACTTGAGCATGACTTGCTGAGAATATAGGTTTGTCCAACTGTTTTGATTTGTAGGCCTGAAAGGAGTCAGTGACATTTTCAGTTATCATGTTAGAAAGTTTGGAGATTTGCTAGTAGTTTATATTGTGACATATTAGATAAACAGTTTGTCTTTTATAGTCTGATCAATAAACTTAGGCAGGCATGTATTTATAGTACCCCGGGCTTGGAAGGAACCTAGGATCTCAAGTATGCTGCAGATGTTAAAGTTAGCTGAGTGGCTTCAGGGGCTGGGGCTTCATCTCAAGTATTATCCTAGAAACTGCTAGAACAAAGAAAGAGTGACACACTTCCAACAGAAGGTGTGGCCCAGATTAAAGGTGAGCCCTCCAGCTTCAAGGTCTTGATTAAAAGGTGTGTGGCATCAGCCTCCCTCCAGCAAGACCACACTTCCGTCCACCAAGGTCACACTTCCCTAATAGTGCCACTCTGTGAGCTTATGGTGGCCAGATATGTTCAAACTACCCCAGGAATGGAAGCACCTGTTTATGGAGACAGCAAGAGAGCACCTCCAAGAAAGTACTTTGCCAGAGGCAGGCATATCTCTGTGATTTCAAGGCTGACCTGTCTTACACAATAAGTTCCAGGACAGTCAGGGCTGTGGACAGAGACCCTGTTTTTTTTTTTTTTTTAAAGATTTTTAATTTTTTTTATAAAACTGCTTTTTCCAACAGAGTTGGCCAGGCCACTGGAGTGAAAGGCCTTGTTGGTGTCTGTTGTAGTTTGAATATAATTGGCCTCCATAATCTCATAGGGTAGTGCTGTGGTAGTAGGAGGTGTGGCTTTGTTTTTAAGTGTGTCACGGGGTTGGGGCGGGGGCTTTGAGGTCTCCTTTGAGGCCTAGCGTGATGGATGGTACTCAGATCCGGCACTCTGAGCTACTTCCCCAGCACCATGCACGCCTGCCTGCCTGCGTGCTGCCATGTCCCACCATGATGGGAATGGATTCAGCCTCTGAATTGTAAGCCACCACCTCAATGACATGTTTTCCTTGTAAGAGTTGTGTGGTCTCGGTGCCTCTTCACAGTGGTAGAAACCCTAGTGTCTATCCATGGTACTTTTCCTGCTGTTCCTCCCTGACATTGGTTGTTGGGTAACACTGAACTGTAAATGGTCATAGTTGTGGTGTTAGCCAGCCTGGAGGAGCCAGGCAGCCTGGTGGATTCCTCTTGGCCTTTGCTGTGAGGGGAAGAGAACAGGGCATCACCACAGCACAGGTGACTGGTTGGTTCTGGCTTTAGTCCTCTGGAGGTGTGCCAATTCCTGGCTGTGTGAGCTTGGGCAAGTTGGTCTCAGTTTTTCAATTCATAAACAGGCATAGTAGTAGTTTTTTCTTCAGTTAGTGGAGGTCTTTGGTGAAGAACTGTGATAATGTTTACATGTATCTCAGCATCGTGTTGTAATGTTGAGAGCATTTATCATTTCTATTGTCATGGCTTTAGGAGAAATCATTTTGGAAATAACTCAGATGAGCTCTTCAAGGGACATTTGGGATTTCTCTCCAGGGCTTGCAGGATATTTCCCAGCCCAGGATAAGCACTTGAGAAGTAGATAAAACCCTGAAGTAGCATTATCAGAAGAGTTCCAGGTGCAGCTGTAAGGCTGTTCTCTGTGAGGTCAAGCACAGTTTTTCTTCATATGGTTAAGGAAGGAGCCTGGGAAGGATGGAGGATTTGGAATTTAGCCTTTTAGTAGCAGCTAGACCCTTGTCTTATGTATTTGAAAGGAAGAATGCATAGCCTTGGTGAAGGGGAAGGAAGTGAGAAAATTTGGGCAGCCTAACAATTGTGGACTGGAGAGCAGAAAAGTAATGAGAAATGGAGGATTAGATGAGGTCCTAAGAGGTCAGAGTTAGAGTCAGAATTTCTGTCTGTCCAAATCTGAACCTTCATGAAATGTCTGATTCAGATCATGAAAACCTCAATGCCATCCTTTAAATTTTATTGTACAGACAATGGTAACCAGTAACAATTCAGTCATTCATTCCTCAAATATTTCTTGAAGACTTAACTTTTTCCCATTACTTCCCCCTCTCTCCGGCCCTCTCTCCGTCCCCTTCTTCTCCCTTCTTCCCCTCTCTTCCCCTCCAGAGGACAATTTGTAGGAACTGACTCTCTCCACCATGTGGGTTTGGGAGATTGAACTCAGGTTGTCAGGCTTAGTAGCAAATTGAAATTTTTGTCTTCCTAATTTTATGAAGTACTTTACTTGAGATGCAGATCAGTAGTAGGGCTGCATCCCAATTATCTAGCCTGTAGCCTTGCAGGGCTCTATGTTTCATCTCCAGTACTGAAAACAAAACAAAAACCAATGTAGTGACTATTACTAACAAAGGAATCAGTCCTGATTCGGGCAGGATGTGGGCTCAAAGTGTGTCGGTTAAGTCATAGATACAGTAGTGCACATTTGTAATCTACCACTCACCAAGCAGAGCAGGAACATAGAGTCCAAGGTCAGCCTTGGCTGCATAGAGGTTCTTGAGTTTTCTTTTTTTAAAAAATTTTTCTAGACAGGGTTTCTCTGTCAGCTTTTGTAGACCAGCCTGTCCTCAAATTCACAGAGATCCGCTTGCCTCTGCCTCCCAAGTGCTGGGATTAAAGGCATGTGCTACCACAGCCCACACTAGAGGTTATCATCAACATCCAAAGTCAAATTAGGAGTGGGCAAGTTAGCTCAGCAGTTAGGAAGGCTTGATGCTCTTAGGAAGGAGTTCAGTTATCAGCACCTATGCAGCTGGATCCCAACTGCTGTGGCACTAAGTGATCCAGTGCCACCTTCTGAACTCCCAGGAGACACCTTCACTATGTGCACACATCCACACATAAGCATAAATTAAAATAAATCTTAAAATATCAAATATGATGTCATCATGGGGATCTTGGTTGGTAAAACGCTTGTCTAGCATGCACAAAGCCCTGGGGTTAGTCCTCAGCACCAAGTAAACCTGTTGTAGTAGGTGCTTGTAATTCTAGCACTCAGGACATGGAGATGGGGGTCAAGAGTTCAAAGCCACCCTTGGCTACATAGGTAAGTTTCTTAAGGTCTTTTACTATTTTATGTGTATGTTTTCCCTAAACCATAATTGTGCTCCCTATGTCTGTGGTCAGAAGGGTCAGCTCCTCTGGAATTGATGTTAAAGCTGGTTATAAGCCATAATGTGGATGTTGAGACTCGAACCCCGGGACTCTGCCAATTTTTAAATGACAGACTCCTTTGACGGTATGTGGTTTGGCTCTCTAAGATGTGGTTGTACCTAGGACCCACACCGCTCATCACTCCACATTCAGGCTCCTCCACTCCAGTGCCTACTCTGGTCTGTGTATGTCATGGCAGCATGGACGGGACCCCCTACTTATCCCTTCCCGGCACCTGCTTACTTGAAGGGGATATATGCCCAGGGACTTGATGTGAAAGCTGTTCCCTGACTTGGACAGGTTATTGCTGCCAAGAGTTGTGTTGGAAATTCAAACCATAGAAGTAAGTAGACACATTTTCAAACAAATAATTTTTTTATAATAACTCACAGGGGTGAGAGCACATCCCCACCTTGAGGCAACTGTTCCTTCAAAAGCTTTGCTCAAAACATCTGATTTCTGTAGTATGATTAGTTTCCGACAGGGGGCAGCAACACCCAGGAAAACAAAGGCGGCCCAGCTACAATGGCAAGCCTTAGGAGAGCAATAGTGAACAATTTGAGAAACAGCTACAGGAAAGACTGCCCAGGAAGAGTATTCTTTTATCAATTGGATATTAATATGTAATATTATTTGATGTATGTTTTAAAAGAAGAAGACACTTAAAAATAATATAAACAATAATCTATTTTTATTACAAAGTTATTTAAAAATTGTGTACTTTTTTGGGGGGGGGGGCAGCATCTGACCATACATAATTATAAACCTCCAAATTCTGTTGAATAGTAGCTGGTAATATTATGTGCCTAGACCCAGTGTGAATGAAGCCCCAAGAAATTACCCAGTGTTGTGCTGCTCTTAGGTGAGGGAACAAGCCTAGATTCACACATGAGCTCACTGGCTCCAAGAGCCTGTGGTTTTAGCACTACGTCATTGGCTCCTTCAAGACACAGTCCCTTTCCCCTGTACATTTATTTAAAAATAATTATTTTATTTTACACGTCTGAGTATTTTGACAGCATGTGTGTATATTTATGTGCAGTGCCCACAGAGGACAAGAGGGTATCAAAGTCCCCCAGAAATGGAAGTAAACAGATAGTTGTGAGTCACTATGTCGTGGGTGCTGAGAACCGATCCTGGGTTCCCTACAAAAACAAGTATTTTCAAAGCAAGCCACCTCTCCAGTCCATACATTTTTTTTTCCAATTTAGGAACTTAATTATTTAGTTAAAAAATTAATGGGTTTCATTTTCATACATGTATACTTTACTTATATACTACCCCCAATGCCCTTTCTTTCTCTCCCATTCTATGCCTCACTGATTCCTTCTACCTTCAAACTGTCTTCTTACTGCTTGCATGCACACATTTTTTAAAATATGTATATATTTTAAAAATACAGATTGTTTATATGAGAGAAAGCATGCACAATCTGTCCTTTTGGTTTTGACTTAATGTACCTCCAGGTTCCATCCCTTTCCCTAAAAAAGATAATTTCATTTTTTATGGCTGAATAAAATTATACAGTACACATGAAATAATTTTCTTTATTATCTATTGATGGGCATCTAGGCCAATCTCATATCTTGGCTATTGGAAATAGTACACCAATAAACATGGATGTGCAAGTTTCTCTTTTGACTTAGGTTCCCTTTGGGCATATTCCCAGGAGTGGTAAAGCCAGGTCCATTTGGTAGCTCTGTTTCTAGTTTTTGAGGACCTCAACACTGATTTCCCTGTGAAGAAATAGTTTACATTCGCACCAGCAGGTGTTCCTTTGTTACAGTTACAGTTAAGGAATAAAGTTGGCGAAAGGGGAGAAGGGGTGGGGGGTGGTGTCCCCATGGGGGTTCCCAGGTACGAGACCTCGTGGGAGAGCATAGCAGGTTCAATGGCAGGAGAGGGTGACCGAGGTGGAGGGAATAACATGCTAGACAGACAGAGCTTGAGTAGGAAGTTTATTTAGAGAAAAAGGGGAATGGGGGGGGGGAAATACACATAGAGACACCAGGAACAGAAGAGAGAAAGTAAGCTGAGGGGTGTGTGTGTGTGTGTGTGGGGGGGTGGAACTTGCATATGCGTACTAGTCCCTATGCAGCCCATGGGGGACACATGCCCTGCATGTCCCACCCATCGTTAGGGGGCGGGGTCAGCAGAATGGCAGTTTCCAACACCAGCAGTGTAGAAGGATTTTCTTCCCCTGAATCCTCATCAGATGTTTAGTTTTTCTATCTTTCCTTCTTTTTAAAAGTTTGCTTATTTTCTTATGTATGTGGGTGTTTTGCCATTATGTATGTGCAACACACATGCAGTACAGTGACAGTTGAAGACCAGAAGAGGGCGTCAGATTCTCT